>NW_017306283.1:2998246-3002950 GCF_000935625.1 Nanorana parkeri
CAGACTAAAAAATGTGGAATTTACATTTTTGATGTGTAATTACTTGTAATCCTTCTTTGTGTTAACTTCCCATCGTCCCTTACACACCCGCTGAAAGATCAGACTGACAGCCGGAGCGCTCAGATGTGAATGAGTGCGGCTGAGCGACACGAATCACATCTGCAGCTGAGGTTCGCCTTTTAACCGCGGGACATCGGTGCTGTCAGCACAGGATCTGATAGGTATGTGTAACGGGGATCAGCTGTGAACGGATGTGGGCTGGTCAGCGAACGACGATCCCTCTTATGGAATGCAATCATCGATCTGTATTTGGATAACACCAATTTGCACTTTGCGCGGCAGGAATTTGCATTATCGGTCACCGGCCTGATTTGCATTGCAAATATTCCCTTTCACATGCGAGAGGGGCCAGTTTACACCTTAAAGAGACATGCGCAGACTTTGTGAGCATTTTCAGTAAGGCTAGGTTCACACCTGGGCGACTCCTGACCACACGGCAGTCGTGCACAAAACTGCGCGGATTTCCGGGCAATCACGGAGTCAACTACCACAGCCGATCACGCTGGAGGTGCCATTATTCTCTAATGGCACCCCAGTCACGCCGGGCGGATTGCGCGGTTTCCCGGTGTGATTCCGCCTGTGCAATTGAACACGACGCGGCCAAAAAAGCCATGCGTCGTGTATTGCAAAAAAAGGCACTTGTACCTTTTTTTAGCGATTGCCACGCGGATGTAACCACATTAACATCAATGGAGCCGCGCTGCAAAAGATGTGTGCACTAGCACACAATCACATGGTCCGGGGACGCGCGTCCCGGGTGCCGCTCAGGTCTGAACCTAGCCTAATAGATAAACCAATGGAGTATAATTCTTGAAAAAACTAAAGCAAGACGCCAGCCAAACATAAAATAAAAATGAACAGCCAAATAAAAGATAAAACAACAAAACCGGCTTTTGCTGCAACACACCAGAGATTCCCACGCAGCGCCATTTTCTGCTGCTGTATGTCCTCAGTCATTCAACCCACTTCCACTGAGCCCAGGTGATCCTAGACCAGGGGTGGCAATTCTAGCCCTTCACCTGTTGGTGAACTACAAGTCCCATGAGGTATTGCAAGAGTGACAGTTACAGGCGTGACTCCCAGAGGCATGTTGGGACTTGTAGTTAAAGCACAGCTGGAGGGCACGGAGTGGCCCACCCTTGTCCTAGACTGTGACTACACAATGAAAAGAGAAGCAGCACAGTAATGAGCTCATCTCCCTGTCACTGAGCTCTCTCCTCCTATCAGCATGCTTCTTGTTAGTGCATGAACTGATTGGCTCCGTGTGCTGTTTCTTCCTATCACACTCCAGCCCTGCTGTACAGGGATTGCAAGAGGCTGATAAAAAGTCAAATTCAGGTCCTTACACTGATTGAATGTAAAGAATGAATTTACCTTTCTAAGTTCATCATTGATCTAAGTTCAGATCGCAGTGGAAGCCGCTATGTTTCTCTAGGCTCAGGATTACTTCATCTGGCACCGAATCAAATTAGCCTTAGATTGTGTAAGCTTGTATGATGTAAAACTGAACTCAATGCAGCTTTTGTATTCATTATTACAATAATAAGCATGTTTTTGTATGCAAGCAACGTAAGTACCTGAATCGCCATGATATCTGCCCTCTTTTACAACAGAGCTCAGAGTGGGAAAAGGAGAAGCAGCACAAGGAGCCAGTTAGTTGTGTTGCAGTGCTAACAAGGATCATGCTGGTAGAGAAAAAAGGCAGAGTGAGAGATGAGCTCATCAGTAGGGATGTTTTTTTCGTTTGTTTTTTTTTTAATGGGGTCCCTCTTAACATTTCTACCAGACCTAAAGGGTCTGCTATTGTTTGGGAGGGGGAATCGCACAATTTTTTTTTTTTCTTTTTAAATGTAATTTTTTTCTTTAGAAATGTCATTTTTGCTGCAGCAGGTTCTATACATCGTACAGATCCGTCACTTCACAGGCAGGTTAAGGGGACTTTTTTCCAAGTTCGAAAGTTCGATTTCGAACCGAACACGGGGGGTGTTTGGCCCGTCACTATCCATCAGTCTGCTACTTCTCCTTTTTTTTTTTTACAATTGCTGCTTCTCTTTTCACTGTCCAGTCACAGGCTAGGGGAGGGAACAGACCTGTATGTGCTTCTGAACCGCAGCAGAGAAAAATCAGGTCTCCTACTCTGCCCGATAGGACTGTGCTGTGGGGTAGAACTGTGTAGATCTCAGGACTGGATGTTCAGAAATACTAAATCTTAGGAGGGTAAAACAAAAAAGTCGCTGTGTGTGTATTTATTATTTATTTAATTCATTCATTTTATTTTAACTATCTGTTTATTTATTATTGGTATGTATATAGCGCCGACAATTTTAAGTAGCACTTTACATACTGCACATTCACATCAGTCCCCGCCCTCGAGGAGCTTACAATCTAACCTCGCTATCTCACATGCATACATACAGGAACAATTTAGGCCGGTGTTCTATCAAAGATTGTGACTGGGTTGGAATGTATGACCGGTGATGTGGTCACACATTCTAACGTAATCCCGCCCAGTTCTTCTGCGATGGAATGTGTGACCGGCAAAAGGAAAAGAATTCCAACACTTTCTCAGCTGTTCCAGGGCAGATCGGCATCGCAGATGGTATGTACAAGAGAACCGATCTGCCCTGAAACAGCTGATCAGTCCTGAAATTTCACTTTTATCCGACTTTGTGAGTGCGATCTCACATTTCACAAAATCAGCTAAAAGTGACATTTTAGGACCGATCTGCTGTTCCAGGGCAGATCGGTTCTCCTGCACATACGATCTGTGCTGCCGATCTGCCCTGGAACAGCTGAGAAAGTGTTGGAATTCTTTTCCTTTTGCCGGTCACACATTCCACCGCCGAAAAAGTGGGCGGGATCACATTAAAATGTGTGACCGGTCACACATTCCACCGCCAAAAAACTGGGCGGGATTACGTTAAAATGTGTGACTACGTCACCGGTCACACATTCAAACGCAGTCACAAACTTTGACAGAACACTGGAGCCAAATCTGTGTATTTAGTTATTTCAGATTTAGACAAACTTCATACCTTGTTGCAATATCTCAGAATTTGGCTGCCACTGCTTTCTCATAAACATTGCTCCATCTGTTGTCATTTCTTTTACACATTTTATGTACTATGCCCATTCCACAGCTCTGCGGAATCCCATCGCTGTGACCTTTCATCCATTTAGATACATTTGAGGACCCCGGAGCAGCAGAGGGATTATCCCGGCACACAATTCCGATCCTCTTCCATCTCAGAGATGACAAGTCCGATGGCCATCCTTCAATCTTATGTATCTCCGAGCCCTTGACATGTGTACAGATGAACTGGTGACTGTACAATACAATACCTGGAGAATGCTTTTCTTAGAAGTTCTCTTTATGTAGAGTGTGGACTATTATCTCTCTTATCGAGTGTTCATTAATGGAAGAGATAACGGCAAACAAAGAACACAATGGCGTGCCAAAGACACGGAACTTTCTAATCACATAACAGCGGAGATTAGCGGTGTGTAGAGGAGTTGTCTGGGAGAAAGAAGCCAATTGTTGGAGAGACTTCGCCATGTGATTTTCTGGTACTTATACTGTCTGTGAAGGTTCTCATTCATCCAGGTCATGGTATATCTGTAAAAAAAATAAGTCAAGACAACTGGACTGGCTGTATTTTTCTTGAAGACGTGTCACTGGTCATCCGACCGGCTTTCTCAATTCAGAATGACTTGTATTCACGGAGAATTTTTGGACAAGTCATTCTGAATTGAGAAAGCTGGTTGGATGACCAGTGAAACGTCTTCAAGAAAAATACAGCAGGTCCAGTTGCCTTGACTTATTTTTTTAGGCCTGGTTCACACCTGTACGTTTTGTAGCGCGTTCAACGCTCTACGAACGCTCTACAAAACGCTCAAACATGAAAATCCCATTGTTTTCTATGGGTATGGTTCACACCTTGCCGTATTTCAGCCCGTCTGAAGGCGCTACAAAACGGCCTACGCCTGAAAAGATACATGAGCTTCTTTGCAGCGTTTTTGTTGCGCGTTTCCATTGGGATACAGCCAAGTAGCCCTCGGAAACGCGCGTTTGTCGCACGTTTTTTACGCGCAACGTTTAATATTAAACGCGCATATTCGATACGCCTAGGTGTGAACAGAGCCACAGAGGTACTTATACTGTTTGTATTGTTTTGTGTGCGTGTGTTATATTGTAAATAGGGAAGTACCGATAACGTTTTTTTGGGTATCGAGAACAAGGTATTTTTGTTTTTCGGTACTTGCCGAGCAGAGGCATAACTAGAGACTAACCTAACCCCCAACCCCCCACCGCCATGGGAAAGCACTGTAAACAGGCACTGTGTAGTTAACAGGAAGTCTGCCCAGGTGCCAAGCAAGCGCGGGACCTCAGGCAGCCGCTTCCGTTTAATAATTTAGTGCCAATATCGGTGTTTAGTATCGGGGCATTAGTATGAGTACTCGTGAAAATGCCAAGTATTGGCACTGGTGCATCACTACTTAATACAATGTATTGCTGGGACTTGTAGTCCTGCATAGTTGGTGCTATTCTGCATTGCTATATAATGATTATACAGCAATACAGAATACCACCAGCCATGCAGGACTACAAGTCCCAGGGAAACATTATAATCATAATTTAATACC
>NW_017306283.1:3003068-3004819 GCF_000935625.1 Nanorana parkeri
CCCACGCACACACACACACTTTTTGCACCCCCCCCCCTTCTCGGTCCAGCCTTTACCCACAGCAAAATCACCTGACTCCTGCAGCACCTTCCTCATCATGGCGTCCAGGGGGCGGCACTAAGTGAGAGTGTCCTCTCCCACACAGCCTGCAGCATATTCTGCTGGACAAGTGACAGGTCAGTGGCACAGCCTCTGCAGCCCCGCACAGCTGACGGGTGGCAGAGCGGCGGGGAAGGAGCGGCACTATCTCTGGGGGGGCCCCTCTTCTTCCTCTCTGGACCCCCCCAACAGGCGGAATGCCAGGGCCCGGTCACAATTGCGACTTCTGCGACCCTGGTAGTTCCGCCAGTGTTGCCGATACTGACTACTGATACCGGAAGCCCCATTAAGGAAGCCGGGCAGTGTGTAATGACTCACCGCCCAGGTTCCTAATTAGCCGGGAAGCCATCTCCATGCTGCATCGTTACCAGCTGATGAGGAAGCATGGGGCTGGCTTTCTGACCAATCAGGAAGCCTAGCGGCGAGTACCAAAAAAAAAATATCTTGTACTCGATTCTCTCTGCCATACCATTGCTGGGAAGTCATTCTCTCTCATACACATAATGACCAAAATTGTTCCTGTGGCAGAAAGTATATGTAGGTCAGGGGTGGGCAACCTCGGCACTCCTCCTGTTGTGGATCTACGATTCCAATGAGGCATTGCAAGACTGACAGCCACAAACATGACTCCCGGAGGCAGAAGCATGGTGGGATTTGTAGTTTTACCACAACTGGGGCTTCCGAGGTTGCCCTGGTTTGAATATTATTTGCTCTAAAAATCTTAATATAGTTATTTGAAGATGAGTTCTCAAGCAGTGGCATAGTAAGACATAAACCTTCCAATTTTCCATAACAGATATTACACATCATAGCTGAACTTACATCAGAGACACAGGAATGGTCATCATTGCCGATCTAGCGATGGCTTTCCTCCTGTCCATCAACCTACATCAGGGGGAGGCAACCTCGGCACTACAGCTGTTGTAGAACTACAAGTCCCATGAGGCATTGCAAGACTGACAGCCACAGGTATGACTTCCAGAAGCAGAGGCATGACGGGATTTGTAGTTTCGGTACAGCTGGAGGGCAGAAGTTGCTTACACCTAGTTCAGATGTTCTTAAAGGGCCGGCTCCTGGCAGTGTAAAAAGGAATAAAGGAGATAATCACTCTAAACCATGTTTTTTCCATGCAGTCAGTGAATCACGCCAGGACAACACTGCCGCAAGCAATCTGTCATTCCTTCATCTCTCACCCTCAGATTACAGCCTCACGTCACACGTGTCTGCCAAATGGTCACATGCCTCTTACGCCAACACTCCGGGCAAATTGGCCAGCTTGCCTTCCCCATCCGTCTCTTCGACACTTTGCCTTTGGCAAGATGTTGGATGACATGCAGCTTTGTACCGGTACCAACCCAACGCTGCACAAGGAAGATGTCATCTGACAGCTTGAAATGATCCCTTCACCACGAGGTCACTGAGAATGACCCCATGTAGGATGGGAGAGTCCGTTCTGGGCAAAGAACGATGCATTGGGGTGAGAAGGAATAAAGATCACGGGTTCTAGAAATAAAAAAATACATTATTATCAACAATTAGTTATATTGTGTAAGTGAAACATCCTCTGCGCTGGGAGCTCTGCACCAAAAACTTCCAGGGCCCATTCCCCGCCGCCACTGAATTGTATGGTTGTTAAGTGGGCACAGTTCTTG
>NW_017306283.1:3004849-3008214 GCF_000935625.1 Nanorana parkeri
GGAAATCCCCCGGGCGGGGGTGTGGCTGCAGTGCCATTGACTTCAATGCACCGCCACAACCCCTGCCACCCCAAAACAAAGTGAGCCGGCCGGGTTGCGTTCCAGAGGCCGAAAGCACTGTAACGCACTCTTGATGGTGTGACCAGGCCCTAAAGCCGTAGAATATCTGAGTCCAGAGTTGTACGGCCATACGCATGTGCAGGGTTTTCATGTGCATGTCTACTGTATGTGAATGTCTGCATTTGGGGTTGTGCGTGTGTAAGCATGCGCATGTCTACTCAAGTTAGGTGTATACATGCTTATAACCACCTACAGCCATTGACTTCTATGGCTGGCACTGCGTGTGAATATACAGCGTAGGGGCCAGTCAGCCATGTGCATGAGCCCTAAAACTGGCCATACAACAATGGGCTAAAGGGAAAAAAAAATAGAACAGATTGCTCCATCCGCGCCAAACAGCGTCGATGGACGAATCTCCCGCTACGGCAGGTGTTGGCAACTCCGACCCTCCAGCTACACGTGAACAACAAATCCCATAATTCTTTTGCCTCCAGGAGTCATGCCTGTGGCTGTGAGAGTCTTGCAATGCCTCATGGGACTTGTAGTTCCACAACAGCTGGGGGGCCAGAGTTGCTCACCCCTAAGCTACTGGTATTGTATTCTTGCAGCTGGCGCCCGCTCCTATCAGAATACATGAACAGCGACTGCATCAGTCACCATTCAGCCAGGAATTTTCCACCCGGCTCATTTAATTTTCAGATCGAAGGATATTGGGGAGGGTGAGAAACTGCCGACAGGGCCACTGGAGCGAATTTCAGCCCGTTCATCAAGAACTCTCCGAAATTTGCTTATATATTATTATAAATGATATTTTATAAGTATGCCTGAAGCTGTTCTTTAGGCCTCATTCACACGAGAAACGGCCGCCACATACAGCTGCGTGCTGCGTGCACGGCCGTATCGGGCAGGTCCCGGGAAGGACAGGTGCGGAGTGTGATTAGTACGCAGCCCTTGTCATTCTCTATGGGAGTACGCGGCCGTACGCCGCCCTACGCTCACCCTCCTGCACGTCCGTGCGGGTGGCCCGGCTGCGTACTAATCACATGCAGCAATTGTCCTTCCCGGGAGCTGCCCGATACGGCCGTGCACGCAGCACGCAGCTGTATGTGGCAGCCGTTTCTCGTGTCAATGAGGCCTTACTATGAGAATTTCCTCTGTTCAGGACATTTGAGGAAGTGGTGATTTTTCTCACTCTCACGTATTAGAGGCGCCCGCTCTCTGTAGTATGAATGGTGGGGCGCCGTGTCCTTAAATCATGGGTGAAGCCTGTGGTTCCCGTTCTTGCGGCTCCATTCACAAATCACTCAGTGACAGTATCATTCGGGGACAGATCTGTCCTCCTTCCTTCGCTGGCGACTTTTGTCAGCCACAGGCTAGTCTCTGTCTGAAAGGGAACCACTTCTCCCTTCACACAGGATGCTGCTCCGAGTTCTGCATTCTCCTTACACACGCACATCAGCATACACACACAGCATGCGCATGAGAGGGCCACTCCACCCAAAAAGTGGCATTTTTCATTTTGTGGTAGATGCTTGAGGGGTAAAGCCTAACACCAGCTTTTCCTGACTGATGGATTCGTCAATTTTTCGTCCCTCCGTTAAAAACCCCAGTAAACACACGGACTGCGCAACATGGATTTTAACGGCCACAGCAGCCCTTTTATTAAACAAACAACTTTAACAATAACCAAAGTAATAAACCAAATATACAAAAATACTTTAAACAAGGGTTGACCTGAGAAGGGGTCTTTGGGTGCCCGCCAGCCCAAAAAAGGCCTCTCTTAACACTCCACCCATGTCCCCAGCCGCACCACAACCAGCTCGAGGACACTTACTCCTTCTGGGTTCCCAAGGGGCCAGGCCCCTTGGGAATCCAGACACCAACAGGGGGAGCACCCATACCAGCTGAGGGCCCCCCATTTTTGTAATGAACTCCGAGTTTGTAGACCCCCCAAAGACCCCCTAACCCGCCAAGCTGCCGTGACAAAAGAAAAAAACCCCCCAACCCCAAAATTCAGGGAGGGAGGGTGGGCCAACCTGCTTCCTTCGTCGATTTCCAGAAAGAGGACGTCCCTCAGCCCTCGCAGTTCCTTCCCATGCGGCTCCTCCCGGACACCTGCCTCCCACATCCAATTAGGTAAGAGCAGCTATTCCCATTTTATTTTTTAACCCTTTCTCCCGGGACTATTCCTCCCCCCAGTCATGTAGCCCCTCCGCTTAGTCTCTCCGTGTCTGTCTTTATTAAAAATGCATAACAAGCAAGTGTTAACATACAAAACGGAATACTCACCTCCTCTCCAACACTCTGAAACCTCCTCACTGGCACTCCACAGATTTACCTTCCTGAGGTCCATCAGTGGCGTCACAAGAGGGGCGCGGGGGTGCGGCCCGCACCCGGGTGACACCAAAATGACTCATAGTCACTTTGGCGTCACCCCCTCTAAAAAGTCGGGCACACGGTCATGGACCGAGAGCCCGACAGTGTCAGGAGAGAAGAGGGGACCCGGCGGCATACCTCATTCCGCCGGGTGAACATCCCCTTCTCTCTCTGCCGGCGTCCATCACCACGATGGCCGCTCATGCGTGATGACGTCATCACGCACCCACAAGGTGACGTCATGCGCACGCCCGATGACGACACAGCGGGGTGTCACCCGGTCTGGAGAACGGGTGACCCCCGGCCTCGGGACCCACCTGAGGTCCATCACCTTTTCCCTTCTTGAATATTGCCCAGTGTCATTCAACCCACTTTCTGTGAACCCAGGCTGTCACGGACCCGCCCCTTTCACTGATGTGGCATCACACCACCATGGCTCACAGTACTGCTACACACAACAGAGCTCCCATATAGAGTAAGGAATGCCCGCTGTTGACGCTGGAGGAGGAAAAGAAAAAGGACCCGTCGTGTTACCCTTCTAGAAGACCACAAGATTTAAAGCTGAACCTTAGGGGGATATAAAAGACACAAATGAATGCAGTTGTATACTGATCAGGACATCATTCAATGTAAGTACCTGAATGTGACCTGGTATCAGCCTTTGCAGTCCTTGTACAGCAGGGCTGGAGTGTGAGGAAGAAGCAGCATGTGCTGACATGATGCATGTTGATAGGAGGGGAGAGAGCAGAGTGACAGAGAGATGATCTCAACGTCCCCTCCTCTCTCTGCCGGCGTCCATCACCAAGGTATCAATCAGATGACCGTGCATGCGCAATGACGTGCACGTCACACGCACGCGCAATGTCGCGTCCCGAGGCCCGGGTGTCACCCGGTACGGAGACCGGGTGACACCCCACCCTGACGTCATC
>NW_017306283.1:3008267-3009078 GCF_000935625.1 Nanorana parkeri
CGGGTGTCACCCGGTATCCGCTCCGGGTGACACCCGGGCCTCGGGACGCCCCTGGTCCCAGCTCCGCCCCCTGTCCAGGAGAATGCTGCACATGGTAGTGTGCTTTGCGCCATTCAGGATCCACCCACTGCCAGAGGAAGAAGAAGGCAAAGAGGACCTGTAATGTCACCAGACCAAAGACACCTGGAATAATGTAAATTGATTTTATTCATGGGGTGGGGGTGCTGGAAGAGGGAGGAGGGGCAAACAAGTCTAGAGTTGAGCTTTTTTGCTCTTTAGAAGACCCAACAATGTTTCCAGTGATATATGTGTGTTATTGTAGCCCATTGTCCCTCTTTGTTGTGCTTGTTGTCCCATGTGCGCTCAGCAAAGCTTTTTTTGTGGTTCTCACCGTTGAACATCAATCAGTTTTGCTGATGGCTATAAAATCTTACAGTTCATGTCAGTGCAGGACGTACGGCGGCTCCTGTGCACTCAGGAGGCTCAACGGATTTTAACGGATTCGGATTGTTGTTCTCATCAAACTGGAACGCTTCTGTGTCTTATATAAATCTGCAAAAACATTCCCAGTTCCACTTCCAAATTACACAACACCGCGATGGATAAACTTTCCAAGGTAACTGTGATGTCACAACCCTCCTGCTGCCGCCAACATAACTATCTGCCATGTAAATCAACTCCGGACCGCTATAGCAGCCAGGCGTTTGTCAATGCAGGCTGCTAGCTGTGTAGTAAAAGTGATTCAGGCGGCTGTAAAGTAATCTACAGCTGCCTGAACGTGCCGCTCCCCACACGCTTTATCAACCCCCTT
>NW_017306283.1:3009141-3011579 GCF_000935625.1 Nanorana parkeri
ACACACACACTCACACACACACCTTATAAGCCCCCTTTTTTTATAACATGGGGCAGCACAGTGGCGTAGTGCCAAGCAGCACTGGGGGTCACTGGTTCAAATCCTAGCCAGGTCACTATTTGCATGAAATTTGCATGTTCTCCATGTGTTGTGTGAGATTCCTCCAACACTACAAAGACATGCTGGAAGGTTAATTGTATGTGTGTGAGATAGGGACTTTAGATTGTAAGCTGCTTGAGGGCAGGGACTGATGTGAATGTGCAGTAAATTGTCAGCGCTATATAAATACCTGTAATAAATAATAACAAAAAAGTTCTTTAAAAAAAAAAAAGAGAATATTTAATAAAATATATTAAAGCATAAAAATTAAAAAAATAAAAAAAAACACCTGCAAAAAAATGTAAAGGTTTCACCACTCCCATATACACCTATTGTATTTGTGTGCACTGGTGTGTTTTTTTTTAATTTTTTATCTGAAAATAAAGATTTGATAAGCAGCAGCGAAATTATCATGTGACATACAAAATGGAAACTACGATCTTAGGTCTTCTGCTTTTAGAAACTATAAAATGCTGTTTTTTATTTTTTATGGGGGGTGGGGGGGGGGGTCTGAGTAATCTTCAGGCCTAAAATGTGCATTTTAACATGTGTGCAAAAAAAGAATGGCTTCAGCAACCAAAGGGTTAAACATGGACCAAATAAAAGGTATGCTAAGTCTTCAACTGATCACACAGAATACAATCAGATTGTACAATCTCTTTTAGATTGACCATTAACTATTTAGTGCAAGGGCCTGCCTTTTTGATGCAAATTGAATGGATTGTTTAAGTCTGTCTTCAATCCAAGGGAGATCTTACAATCTGATTGTATAGAGCCCTATGGGTTGGGGGCTCCATGTGGCCCCTTAGCACTTTTTCTGCGGCCATTGGGACCCCTGCCGACAGTAGAGTGTATTTCCCTATTGCCCTGTAATATTCTCATGTAAGGTGCCTCCTGTGTATGACTAGAGAAAAGTATGGACACCGGCACTCCAAAGGGCACTGAAGGTGATTTGCTGCATTTACGTCAATAGATAGACGCATTTGATCTGCATTTAGAGTGCTGGTGTCCATACTTTTCTCTGTGCATAGAGACTGTTGCCGTCCGTTCACTACCGCTGCACCCACCTGATCTACATGGAAAGAGCGGTCAGGAGTGCGATGGGTTCAGGGATTGTTCCTGTGCATGTCTCCTGACCAGGTCCACGTTCTCCCAAAACTGCCTGTATACATTCTCTGACCATCTCTAGTACCATGCCCATCATGTGCCAGCAGTCTCTAAAAGATTTTTGTAGCGTTACATTTACTGAATATGATGTGTGGCCCTTTGGTGATGTCAGGGGCTGCACTTGAGCCTTGAGCCCCCCCCATCAGTAGAGTTGACCACCACTGGTATAATGGCCAGCTATGCAGTTTTGAATGTTTTTTTAAAAAAACAGCCACATCTTGAATAGAAAAGCCTGTCCCCTGCCAGCATAATGCAGATAAGGACCCCTGCTCTCTATGTGGAAGCAGTGGTCTCTCTGCAAAAGTCTGACACACTCACTACTGAGTCAGAGCTAGATATCTCCTAACCAGAATTCTCTGTAGATATCTCTAGCCAGAGCTAGATAGTTTGAGTCTTTTTTTTTTTAGAAAGCAGCCACATGTTGAGTAGAAAAGCCTGTCCCCTGCCAGTATGCTGCAGAGAAGGACCCTTGCATTCTGTGTGTAAGCAGTGGTCTCTCTGCAGATGTCCAACATGCCCTTTGCTGAGCCAGAGCTAGATATCTCTAGCCAGAGCTAGATAGTTTGGGTCTTTTTTTTTAAAAGCAGCCACATGTTGAATAGAAAAGCGTGTCTCCTGCCAGCATGGTGCAGAGAAGGACCCTTGCATTCTGTGTGGAAGCAGTGGTCTCTCTGCAGAAGTCTGACACACCCTTTGCTGAGCCAGAGCTATCTCCTAGCCAGAGCTCTCTCTAGGTATCTCTAGCACGAGCTAGATAGTTTGGGTTTGTTTTTTAGAAAGCAGGCACATCTTGAATAGAATAGCCTGTCTCCTGCTAGCATTCCACAGAGGAGGACCCTTGCTCTCCATGTGGAAAAAGTGATCTCTCTGCAGAGGTGTTACACACCCTCCGCTGAGCCAGAGCTATATATCTCCTAGCCAGAGCGTTCTCTAGATATTTCTAGCCAGAGCTAGATAGTTTGGGTTCTTGTTTTAGAAATCTGCCATGCATGGAATAGAAAAGCCTGTCCCCTGCCAGCATTCCGCAGAGGGGGACCCTTGCTGTCCAGGTGGAAGCAGTGCTCTCTCTGCAGAGGTCTGACACACCCGCTGCTAGAGTCAAAACTTTGATGATTGGAGAGTGAACGTCTTTCTATGCAGCATGCAGTCACTGCTGAGTCCTCTGGTGATAT
>NW_017306283.1:3011641-3035717 GCF_000935625.1 Nanorana parkeri
AGAGGCGGGGCGGGGGGGGGGGGGGGGGGGCATAGGTATCTGACACTCCCGGAAGTGCCAAATGCCAAAGAGACTGAGTAAAAGTAGGAGGCACGGTCTGCTGAGAGTACTGTCTCTTCTACTGAGTCAGGGTTTTGATATGTTTAGAGTTCTGACGGGATCTCTTTAAATATTAAATGCTCCATGTCTACCGTTATAATACCATTATAATGACTGTATTTTCTTCCTGTGCTCCAGTAATTATGACTCATTGCTGAAAGAACACATAGCACCCAGTTCAGAGAATCTTCACATTTCAGCAATCCTCCTACATGTAGAATAACAGATACATGCACTCAGCCTGTGAACTTCTCATTCCTGTTGGTGGTTTCCACATACCAGCCTCACCCTGACCAAACTACCAAATAATTCTGCGTCTGCTGCTGCTGGGTATTTTTTTTAATGTTTGAAAGACGTCTGTGTACAATGGGCTTTATGTATGAAGCTACAGGGAGAAGCAAGAGTTATTTTTTTTATCAATCAGCTATGTTTAAAGCTGCACTGCATGCACAAAAAATGTCATATAAGCACACCGCTAAATAGGCACAAGCAATATAATTCCACTTGGTCTGCACCACATGCCTTTGCAAACCCAAGTGTTACCTTATAAAAAGTAAAAGTATAAAAGCGTCCCTTCTAAAGGTATCTAAGATTGTGTTGTACACTGTATCCTGTGCGCAGAGCTGTGGGAGGGACCCAGCAGGCCCCCCCCCCCACCAAAAACTACAGGCGGGGCGGAGACAAGACCAGTCACCCTGCACAAGGAGAGAGAGCAGCAGTGACCGGTCTTTATTACAGGAAGCTCCAAGTCTCACACTGGATTACTGCACAGATCTGGAAGAAATACCCAAAGCTCACCAAGATTCCAGGAAGAACACACATAGATCTAATATTTAGACAATGTTTCATTATCACGGAGTCCAGCTTAAAGGACATGTTCATAAATGTTCATGAATGCGGAGTTGCAATAATTTCTGTCTCTGCTTAGAGTTCAGCTTTCAGCTCTATGTAATGTTAGCTTCAAGTCTGTCACTTGTGATCTTGTACCAGACAGGAACTTCAGGGAAGCAGAGTTGAGAGTTGGAGCCATCTGTTCGGAAACATGACAACTTTAAAGGGTTTGGGCAAAATTGTAAAGAAATAACTTGTAGGGCAATGTATATTTGTTTGATCTGGATTCATCATTGAAGTTTTTTTTTCGATCTAGAATTATTATTGAAGTAGTTTAATGCTACTTTAATATGCAACATATTGCACCACAATGGACCGGATGGGTCTCAGTGGACCTTTGAGAATTAAAAATAATAACTCTAAAATTAGAAAACATGACACATTGTTGAAAATACTACAGACATTAGGCCAGTGGTGGCCCCTCTGGTGGCATGCAAGCCTAGGCAGAGGTGTTAAAATCCTATCGCCCAACGCCCAGGACATCCAGGACACCGGGCGGGTAGATTTTTTTCTACATTTAGCCCTGCTTCAGGGAAACAGGGCTAAATGTAGAGCGGGGAAGCCGCCGCTTGTTTAGTACAAGTGATCCCGACGATGCTGCCGAGATCACATGTAATAAGCCTGCACCCTCTGCTCCCTCCCTGCTGTGGTTTTCGGGGTCACCTGCTCTTCTGGGGGCCCTGGGACCACGGCAAAGTAGTTCAGGATGGAGAGCGGGTAGCAGATCGGAGAACGTCCGTTCTCGACTCTGCTCCATGTGAACACTGAGACAGGAGAGCTGTACCCGCAGACTTCCCATCTCAGCTGTCACAGGAGAGCCAGCACAGTGCTGTATTGGAGGTGACAGGTTTAATAATGAGAACCTGTCACCTCCAAATGCTATCACACAGAGGCTTGTTAAAGTTAAGTGGAAAAAAATGATAAAAGTAATAAAATAAATCAAAAACATTTTTAAAAAAAATTAAATTAATAATAAACAAATAAGAGAAACATAAGAAATAATAATTAAAATAAAAAGTAAAACATAACAAAAGTAAATAAAATGTATCAAAAATAAAGTAAAATATAATAAGATAAATAAAAATGTGAAAAAGTAAAAATAAATGAATTAAAAAAGTGATAAAAAAGTAAAAAAGAAAGAAAGAAAAATGAAAATGTTTAAATGTAAAATTTTAAAAGCCAGTGTTGCTGTACATTTTTTAAACTCCAGTGGCCCAACTAAAACACAATACCAAACTTATTTTAAGTGTTGGGACTTTGAGATAAAAGAATTGATTTTGCGTCGTAGTTTGGGCACTCTGGCTCAAAAAACGTTAGCCATCACTGCCTGAGGCTTTTGTGAATTGACAAGTAGAAGAGGAATACTAAAGTACATTTCGGCTTACCCTTTAAAGCCCATGTGAAGGGAGGACACACCTTACTTCTCACAACTGTCCAAACAAGGTGGCCATCTATAACGTTCCCCAATTATGGAGTAAAGGTGACAGCTGTAAAGCCATGAGATTGGACAAATCTGGTTTGACACAAAAGGTAAAGACAGCCTGAGAAACATGCTTGTTTTTAGAGTGTGGCTCAGTTCATCTTGAACAGTAATCTCATAAAAAGTGGCACATCCTGTCCTCTGACCTGTATAAACACAAACATGGCTGACATCTCAGGGTATGTCAACATTGTCAATTTCCCAAAAAGCCAGGAAAAGAAAACAGCGTTCCACTTGACAGATTCATGCTGAAGAGTCAAACAAAGAAGTAAAGCAAGTTTGGTTTAAGAGGAACGCCGCTGAGGAGATCGCCTTGGGGCTCCAACTGTGGATGGATCTTTGGGAGTGCCTTGCTCAGATCTTAAGTGGTGTGTAGATTGTGTGTGGAATGTGTAGATATTTTAAAGTAGACCTTTTAGTAAGTTTACAGTTTGGAGGAATAAACTCTGGACACGTTTTGTGAGCCCCGAAACATGTTGGCCATTTTTTACCGACATATCAGTATATAGAGCAACAGTATAATTTCCCCCAAAATCTCCACATTTTATTGTTAAAAAGTCATCCTTAGGCCCAGTCCAGTGACAGCGTTTCTTTGGTGAAGGCCTTTGTGCAAATTCCGGTCTGCTCTGAGTAGTTTGAAATTGAAAGTAGATGATCAAACTGAGGGACAGTTTTTATTCCAATGGGTATTTTTAATTGCAATACCGCTGCCCCAACTGCATGCGTACGATTGCAATGGTTGCGCTAGGCAAGGGTCACAGACGGCCATGCACGATACCGCTCCCCAACCACATGGGTATGATTGCAATGGTTGATTTTGGCAAGGAGCACTGGTGGCCACACACAATATGCTGTCTGAACTAAAGCTCCTTAGAACAAGCAAGTGCCATGCCAATTAGCTGCTGGCCGGGCATTCCCCACCCCGCAGCTGCATGTAAACAAAAGAGCAGGATGCTTGTGCTGATGTCATTTACCTTATATGTCCACATAGCCATATTAGGTCAATGTAATTTACCAAATATAGGCATGCAGCCATATAAGGTCAATGATGTCACTGCACCCAGCCCCTTTTCTGATGGTGGGGAATTCCTGGCCCAAAGCTTATTGGGTGGCACAGATGGAGCTTTCTTTCATGTATTGGTGGCGCTTAGACATGCACACTGGCAAAAAAATTTGTTTCGTTTAGTTTTGTTTTGATTCGGATTTTGTGTTATTTCGTTTTTCGGGATTCGGGTGTGAAAGTCAATTCCGATTTGCACGTTCGTTTCGTGTTCGTTTCTTATTCGTTTTCGTTCATTTGTTCGTTCGTTGCAGCAAAGTGGCATTTGAAGGGGAAAAAAATGTTTCTCCTTATCTGTCAATTTGCTGCAACGAACGAAACGAATAAGAAACGAAACGAACGTTCGAACGAACTACCGCTAACGAATTTCGAAAACGGAAATTCGGATTAGTTTGCATTCGTTATATCTGTAATTCGGAATTCGTATGCATCCGAATGTCCGAATTTCCGAAAATTTGACCGAATTTCGTTTTGGAACTAAACGAATCGCACATGTCTAGTGGCGCTCCTTCTGGGTTCGGAGGAGCTCAGGTTCAGACCGGGTTCCCTAATCATCATCAGTGTCTAAATGCCTTCTGTTTGTAGGGGTCGGTGCTCTATATTTTCTATGCATTGATGTGACTGTTCCATCTCACAACATTTTCAATACGAACTATTGAATGTCAGAATTATCTAAAAGCTCAACTTTTTTCTATCGGCTGCATTTGATTGATACGCAGTCCTCCTGATCAATGCACAAATAGTTGCACAGTGTGTGTGTGCGCTGTATTTGTTTTTCGCAAGGTTCAGTCTCGTTTCCCACATCAGACATACGCAGAGCCGTAGCTAGCTCCTTTTGCGCCCAAGGCAAAAACAGAAAATTGTGCCCCCCAACAGACGTGTTATGTCACCCTATGCCACGCACGCTGTCATGTGAAGTCATGTGCCCCGCCTCCAGGATGGCGGCACCAAATAGCATAAAAATTTGTTTAGTTTGACGAAACTAATGAAAATGTTTTTAGTTTCTGTTCATTTAGTCTTTGCACATGTCTAATAGTGTGTGTGTGTGTGGTGGGGGGGGCGGGGGGCTCTGGGGTCTAAACAGACCTCTGACATTTCCCTTTTGAAATAGAAAAAGAACACTGGGATGCCATACGATCAGCAATCTACCACTAGGACATGATGACCCGGAGGGGCAGCCCCTCCCACACACACTAGATTCACTCCGGTCCCCCAATGGCGGACACTTGGGAGTATAGAAGCATCTTGTCTGAATGGATGGCACCAACCCACGTGGTCTTGTCTATGCAATAGACTAGTGGAACTTGACCATTTGAACCATTCAACAATTGACTTACCAACTTGTACTTTCAACAATATGTTCACAATGCTGTTTATGTATATATCTGTTATTTTCTACCTGCATTGCTTTATGCACCTGTCTGTATAACTTGAAAACCTTGAAATAAAGAATTTATAAAAAAAAAAAAAGTAGAGAATAAAGCTGTGGCTTCCTTCCTGTTTTCAAGCCATGTGCAGCATACATATCTGACTGTGTGCTTGAAGTTGAAGTGTGCTTGGGGATGAAGTCAGTCCAGCCAGAGCCGTAGCTAGCTTCTTTTGCGCCCGAGGCAAGAACAGAAAATTGTGCCCCCCAACAGACGTGTTATGTCACCCTATGCCATGCACGGTGTCATGTGACGTCATGCGCCCCACCTCCAGGACGGCGGCACCAAATGGCATAAAAATTTGTTTCGTTTGACGAAACTAATGAAAACATTTTTAGTTTCTGTTCATTTAGTCTTTGCACATGCCTAATAGTGTGTTTTTTTGGGGGGGGGGTTTTGGGGGCTTCGAGGAAATGTCAGGGGTCTAAACAGACCTCTGACATTTCCCTTTTGAAATAGAAAAAGAGATTGAGGACACAGAGTCCTCTGTACATGCAGCAGGGAATGTGAGGAGTAGCTTTGTTGGACGTCTGGCGCCCTTGTTGACAATGGCGCCCTGTGCTCGCCATGGCAACAGGGGCGAGGGGGCGCAGCCAGGCTGGCCCTGGCTATGCCCCCTCTCATCTGCGCCTGGGGCGAGTGCCCCACTCGCCCCATGATAGCTACAGCCCTTGACATACGTTGTATTCAATACATTTGAGTATTTAAATGCAAAAACCTAAAAAATGCCTATTACGGTAATTTATCCCAAATGAGCCCCATGTTGATTTGAAGGTATTTTTTAATTAAATAATTTTTTTTAATCAAAACGGTGTTTTTCTCATCTGTTTTTAAAGCCAAACCCGGATTTACCTTCCCTCCAGCAGTAATGCTACATACGAAGATTTTTGGACTAAACGCTTCTTATTTTGTCTCTTTCTGCATGAGAGGAAACGCAACAGCAGCATTAATTGAATCCTTCGGAGCGAGAGCCCCGGTGACAGGACCAAAATTTATCTCCGCCGAAGAAATAGAACTGAATTACTTCCCATCGCCAGGTAATCCGACAGCATTAAAACCGCCCTTCTGATCAGTTGCTTTATCGCGTGCATTTTGATCGAATAGATATCCGCGTCTTGTGAAAATGGATGGTTTTTCATATATGGCTCGTTGGTCAATATTTTCGATCCTTTGATTGATCACTTAAGTCAAATCTAATCTAGATGTGAACAAAACCTTTAAAATTGGGCAAAATGGTACCATTGTGGCTCACGTTAGACTCTTAATTCTCATGACTTGGTCTTGAAAACCTCAGTTCTTGAGGAGCCCTTAAAGTGTCCTTGGTCTGTGCAGGGACAAACATGGGAATAACTTCAATACTGGCAACCAAAGCTGTTTATACTTACCTTTCCTTTTTTCCGTTCACCTGGAGAAGTTACATACTTTGCACTTCTGTGTATGGAGAAGCATGTGACTCCCTCCCCTTCCTCCTACATGACGGTGCTGGTGCTTGGTTATGGGCCATTCAGGCACCCACTGTCATATGGGGAAGGGGAGGAAGGCCAAGTCACTGTCTGGAGCCTACACAGGACTTTTTCTTCTGGATGCAGTGGGTTAATTGAGTCGTGGGGGAGCGAAGGAGAGGTCAGTAAAGGCAGCAATGCACAGGGACATCTTAAAGTTCAAGACTGATATGGATAGTCACATTTCTCAAGCTTTCTAAGGGGCAAATGTGAGACAAATGTGAGCTTGAGTCAAGCCCTTACCACACCTCCAATTATTCCTCCATCAGTTTAAAAACAAAAGGATCTTTATTTATGGTACCAGAGACATATATTTAAGTATTTACAGACAGCTAAGGGCATATTTTACCACTTAAAGCAGAAGTAAACCCCTTCTTTAAAAGAAAAACCACTGACAGGTAAACTTTTTGTTACCTGAGAGACATTGTACACTGTCTATTTTTTAATTAAAACCTGCCTGGTTTCTCCCTCTAAAATTGCTGCCTAGTAAAGCTGCTTACGTACCGTGCATCAACTGTACAATACTTCCAGCTAGTTTTTGTCATTTTTTTTTCAATTCAGTACTGGATACATACTTTTTATTTGATGGCGCCAATCAAACATATCTCTTCATTCTTGTCTTTCAACTCCGTTGTTGATTTTAATGACTATTTCTTATTCTCTTTCATTGGGTTCTTTGAGTAAGACCTCCATCCATTCTATTATACTATCAATACCCTTCTACACATTGCCAGAAGAGCCCAGGGATGCAGTTGAGGCGCCATTCAAAATATGTTAAATCAGAGAATCACAGAGATTGTCTGGATAATCCTCATGGTGTAAAAAGCACAACAAACGTCTTTAGAATGTACACTGAGCTGCACATGCGCAGTGTAGTGTGCACTCTTGGCCTACATCGGTGCCGGAATAAATGAATTGCAGTGCACATGTAAAAGGAGTTACGCCATCCCAGTCTGACCAAGCAAGATGGCTGAAGGTATCAAACCCAGAAGCAGATCGAAGCACTGACAGTGAAGGGCAGCATGGGCATCACAGAGCTGGAGTGGATCACTTACTAGGTAAGTGAACAAGGATTTGCAGCAGGGGGGCCCAATTTGGTTTTATTTTTTTATGGCGTTATAAGAATAGCGCTCAGTTATTAGCACTGCTAGGCAATTTTTTACAAAAAATAGATATATATATACGATATATATAAATTTAGGATTTAATGGGGTTAATTCCCCCTCAAATTGCAAATTCACTTGCAAAGTGAACAGACTATTTGCTTTTAGTAAATCCCCCCTGTGGACTTTCTGCATAGAAATGAACATAAATCACAGCAGGGCATAGTCTATTTTAACTGTTTGAAAATAGTCTTTTTTATGCTCTTAGTTTATTTACCGGAATGTTTACTGCTCAATCCGTAAAGTTCAGTGAACGGTATAGACAGCCCATCCTTTATGCCATTGCAGCTCATTTGCATAATAGGCAGTTGTGCCTTGTACATTGCGCACAGTTGTAGATGGTGGCACCGCCCCTTTCATCCCAGCACAAAGCCGTCTTCCCCTTGATTACCCAAACAGCTGCTGCTAATTGACTTAATTATCCCCAAAGAAAATGATGTTGAAAAAAGCAGCATCTCTAAAGCCAAAACCTTTTATTTTTTTAACATTCTAGATAGTGGTTAAAACCCCTCGTTTTGGTTTTGGTTTTTTTTGTATCTCATCGGGGAGATTTATACTTACTTCCTGTGCAAGACACACAACAGAAGTTGGAGGAAATCTCTCTTTGTCATCAGAAAAAGTGTGCCCATTGGAAGAAAACCCCTCTATTTCTTTTCAGGTGACAACTTAAAACTTTATGTTTTTCCTCACTTTTGGTCCCGACGGCAATAGTCACCAAGACCAACAGAGTGAGTAGATCTACAGAAAGCTATAAAAACCTGACAGGGGTTCTAACCATACACCACAATTTCCAAAAACTAAAAAAAAGTTTATGTTTACACACTTCAGATCAGCATTGCTTAACCTTGTCCCCCAAGAGCAACCTCTAAAATATACTGTACCTACAACCTCCTGAGATGAGAAAGAGGGACACCTTCCAGCACAATGTATTTAGGCAGTGGACACAACCCTTGCCACACCCCCAGTTATGCAGACTATTAAGAAATTATATGGCAGAAATGATTGAGCAAACCCAGAATTGTTTTATTTTTCACCATTACCTTTCCTGTTTATTGGCTTTTCCAATTAGTAAATAAAATCATTAAGAAATTAGATGAAGGTTTTAGTGCAGAATAATACTTTTGGGCGATAAGAACATTTTCATAGATATCTATTCATTAGACCAAAAAGAGGGAAATCTAAGAAGGGAAAGGGACAGAGGGGTTTGGTTCCAATTGAGGGACAGTTGGAAAGTATGGCTAAAATAATTTTCAGGTCTTGGAGAACCTCTTACTAAAACATATTGATTGGAGGTCAACGGGGAAAATGATCTGTTACATTGGTGGTCAGTAAAGTACTCAATTACAGTTGAAAAAATGTAGTGGTGAAGAAGAATGTCCCTTACATAGGTGGTCAGTGGCAAGAACATTCCCCACATTGGTGGTCAATGGGACACATGCTCCTTATACTGATGGTAAGTGGGAAGTATGTCTCTTACAGTGGTGATCAGTGGGAAGAATACTCCTTACATTGGTGATCAGTGGGAAGAATGCTCCTTACATTGGTGGTCAGTGGGAAGAATGTCTCTTACATTGGTGGTCAGAGGGAAGAATGTCCCTTACATTGGTGATCAGTGAGAAGAATGTCCCTTACATTGGTGATCAGTGGGAAGAATGTCCCTTACATTGGGGGTCAGTGGGTAGAATGCTCCTTACATTGGGGGGGTCAGTGAAAAGAATGACCCTTACATTGGTGGTCAGTGAAAAGAATGTCCCTTACATTGGTGGTGAGTGAGAAGAATGTCCCTTACATTGGTGGTCAGTGGGAAGAATGTCCCTTACATTGGGGGTCAGTGGGAAGAATGTCCCTTACATTGGGGGTCAGTGGGAAGAATGTGCCTTACATTGGGGGTCAGTGGGAAGAATGTCCCTTACATTGGGGGTCAGTGGGAAGAATGTTCCTTACATTGGGGGTCAGTGGGAAGAATGTCCCTTACATTGGGGGTCAGTGGGAAGAATGTCTCTTACATTGGTGATCAGTTGGACACAAACAGTAACAGATAAATAAGGGCTTAAATCCTAATCTACTTTATCCAAAACTAAAAAAAACTATACATAGAGTATACTTGTACCTTATTGAGGTACTGGCAGATATTATTGAATAGGATTGAACTTATTGAACTCCTGGTAGTAAAACAGCTGAGTGCTGTCTGTGATACTCTTTTTACCTCCAAAATACGCCCCTTCCTCAGCAATGAAACCTCAAAATTACTCATCCACTCACTTGTTATATCTCGTCTTGACTATTGCAACTCCCTCCTCATTGGCCGACCACTACACAGGCTATCCCCCCTTCAGTCTATCATGAATGCTGCTGCTAGACTCATTCACCTAACCAAACACTCAGTGTCTGCAACCTCCCTCTGCCGATCCCTGCACTGGCTTCCAATAGCCCAAAGGATAAAATTCAAAATCTTAAAAACCACTTACAAAGCCATCCACAACTCTGCCCGCCGGATATATCTCAAACCTTGTTTCAAAGTATCACCCTAACTATCCCCTCCGCTCTTCCAAAGACCCTCTGCTTTCCAGCTCCTTTGCCAACACTTCCAAGATTGCCTCCAGGACTTCACTAGAGTCTCTCCCATCCTCTGGAACTCTTTACCCGTCTATCTCCCACTCTGAATGCCTTTAGGCGATCCCTTAAGACTCATCTCTTCAGGGAAGCCTATCCCAACTCAACCTAACCACTGAACTATCACGTTCTCAAACAATGAATCCCCACACAGCTCCCTCCTCATGTATCACTTTCCCCCCCGCTTTTAGATTGTAAGCCCTCAGGGGCAGGGCCCTCCTTACAATCTTGTCTTGTATTGTATTGTGATTGTAATGTCTTCCTTATATTGTAAAGCGCTGCACAAACTGTTGGCGCTATATAAATACTATGTAATAATAATAATACTTTAAACTGACGTTGGCTGCAGGGCTAGGTCTAGCAGGTACAACTATTGTTTCACAAGCCTCACAAAACAAAGAAAGCTGCAACAAAAGAGTTCCCCCACAACAGGCTGCCTGCAGAAAACTACAGGAGGGGGCAGAGACAAGACCGGTCACCCTGCACAAGATGAGAGAGCAGCAGTGACCGGTCTTTATTACAGGAAGCTCCAAGTGTCACACTAGATTACTGCACAGATCTGGAAGAACACACATGAGTCTTGTATGAGGACAATATCTCCTTATCCCGGAGTTCAGCTTTAACTTCCTACAGAATCTCCCCAGCCTGGCCAAGATATTTCAAACCATACATTTCTGCCGGCTCTGAGTTTCAGGACACATGATAAATGTTGTGTAAACGCAGAACGGGGCCCTGTGGGTTTGTAGAGGAAATAAGGTTATCAGATCTGGTTCTCCTCAGGAAACAGCAGGTTGCTGGCACTCTTCTAATCTTAAAACTCCTTTTGAAATTGTAAATCTTTGATTCATTTAGATTAAAAAGATTTTCACGCTTTTGGGAAAACCTCCCGCTGCTTCAGAGATGTAAATATGGCTACCCCACTGAGAAAAAGCTGATCATACAGCATTCTGTGCTCAGCTCTGAACTATGCTCACCCATTGGGGTACATCCGCTATGGGGCTGACAAAGACCAAGGGCCGGCTTGAAAGCGCAGCTAGCATCGGATATATTTTTTCATGTTAAGTGCATGCATGCTAAATAAAGTGTCAGTGCAACACTTCCAGGTAGATACTGATACTAGTATCGGTGCCGATACCGAGTATTTGGGCGAGTACTCACCAAAATGATCTGATACCTTCCTCAATACCAGAACTTCCGGTCAGAGGAAGACTTCCTCTGAACGGCAGTGCCGTAGGGGAACATGGAGCCAGCTTCCCTTGCAATCAGAAAGCCGGGCGGCGAGTCATCAGGCTTCCTGATTTCCAGAAAGATGACTCAATACTGATTGGCCGGGAAGCCGGCTCGATGCTCATTGGCTGGGAAGCCAGTTTCCCGGCAAATCACAATCAAGGTGGCTAAACAACATGGAGCCAGCTTCCCGGGTAATCAGGAAGCCGGGCGGCATGTCATTACGCGCCACCAGGCTTCCTGATTGCAAGCGGAAGCACTGGTATCGGTACTTGGTATCGGCGAGTACTCGAAAGCAAAAAAACAGTACTCATACTTGATACCAAAAAACGGTATTGGTGCATCCCTTCTTCCAGGTATATATTACAACTCACTCCCCTTGACAATGCATTTTCTCCACAGAAGGATGGCGCCACCTTTGTTCAGGCATCATCCAGGATCAACGTCTACTTCCTGGACTGAGATGCCAGATCAGAGATGACAGAATCGTGTACATTTTGGTTACTGGCTGTGTTCACAAATGTCTGACACAGACCAGAACCTGTGGCAGCCTCCCACCTTGTAACTTGCTACAAAGTTACAATGTTGCAGTCTGATCAGTGGGGGAGGGGAGACTGAGGAAACGCTTCCTCCTGCCTGCAGTAGACTGATGACATCATACCAGCTTAGACGAAATTACTTTTTAATGCTTCAAGGTAGAATTGTTATCTTTGAACTGATACTGTTGTATTCAGTGTCGCTGTGTAACACTACCTAGGCATTTTAATGTAAGAAGTTGGCTAGAAGCGGATGTCATGACAGCGCCTCCCAGTTTTGCACTCCTCCTCCCTGCCACGCCGCACTGATTTCTCATGAACGAAAACCCACGCTGCAGAATTGGAGAGCAATCAGATCTGTCCTGTATGCACAGCCAATCACCCTCCTGAGTTCTCTTTTTTCGATTGATCAAATTAAGCAGAATGTTTTTTGTTACACCAGATAGTCATATGGCCGGTGACCTCAAAATACACAATGGTGTTTCAGAAATACGCTATGTGCACTTATGACGTTCACGGCCCCCCAAGTGTGTATACGCTTAGTATATATGTGAGGTGAAGCTGGTGAAGACTATATATTGCTTCTAAGAATTTGAGCACTTCTCAGCTTCCTGGAAGGGTGTCACTGACATTTCCTGGAAGATAGCAGTGAGCTTGTCTTTGCAGAATCATTTTCGAGCCATGAAGACTTTTACATACAGTACACAGTTTTTCTTTAAAGGGAAAGTGATGTTAATTACATATAAAGCCAAAACTTCTTTTACTTCCTGTCCCATAAACACAACAGGAAGCAGGAGGAAATATCTCCAAAGTGGGATATCCTCTCTTAGTTGCCAAAACAATGTATCCCCATTGGAAGATGTGCAATCAGTATTTGTTTCGGTGCTAACTAGGGATGAGCTCAGGTTTGGACTGAACCCAGACTGAGCTCCCCTGAACCTGATCTGAACCTAAGCTCCTCCGAACATGGTCCGAACCTGAGCTCCTCCGAACATGGTCCGAACCTGAACTCCTCCGAACACAGTCCAAACCTGAGCTCCTCTGAACCTAATCTGAACCCGAGCTCCCCCAAATATGGTCCGAACCTGAGCTCTTCTGAACCTGGTCTGAACCTGAGCTCCCCCAAACATGGTCCGAACCTGAGCTCCTCTGAACCTAATCTGAACCCGAGCTCCCCCAAATATGGTCCGAACCTGAGCTCTTCTGAACCTGGTCTGAACCTGAGCTCCCCCAAACATGGTCCGAACCTGAGCTCCTCTGAACCTAATCTGAACCCGAGCTCCCCCAAATATGGTCCGAACCTGAGCTCTTCTGAACCTGGTCTGAACCTGAGCTCCCCCAAACATGGTCCGAACCTGAGCTCCTCTGAACCTAATCTTAACCTGAGCTCCTCTGAACCTATTCTGAACCTGAGCGCCTCTGAACCTGGTCTGAACCTGAGCTCCTCCAAACCCATTCCAAACCTGAGCTCCTCTGAACCTGACCTGAACCTGAGCTCCTTTGAACCTAGTCTGAACCTGAGCTCCCCCAAACATGGTCCGAACCTGAACTCCCACGAACCCAGTCCAAACCTGAGCTCCTTTTAAACTGACCTGAACCTCAGCTCCTCCAAACATGGTCAGAACCTGAACTCCTCTGAACACAGTCCAAACCTGTGCTCCTCTGAACCTAATCCGAACCTGAGCTCCTTCGAACCTGGTTTGAACCTGAGCTCCTCCGAACATGGTCAGAACCTGAACTCCTCTGAACCCAGTCCAAACCTGAGCTCCTCTGAAACTGATCTGAACCTGAGCTTCTCTGAACATGGTCCAAACCTGATCTCCTCCAAACCCAGTCCAAACCTGAGCTCCTCCTAAACTAACCTGAACCTGAGCTCCTCCAAACATGGTCAGAACCTGAACTAGTCTGAACACAGTTCAATTCTGAGCTCATCTGAACCTGATCTGAACCTGAGCTCCTTCAAACATGATCTGAACCTGAGCTCCTCCAAACATGGTCAGAACCTGAACTCCTCTGAACACAGTTCAAACCTGAGCTCCTCTGAACCTGAGCTCCTCCGAACCTGGTCCAAACCTGAGCTCCTCCAAACTAGAGAGGGGCTCCTCTCTAACGCAGAAAGAAGCCCCTTCTGTGCCACCCATTCTTCCACCCGCAGTTTGACATAAGCAAAGGGGTGGGCTAAAATTCATATTCACAGGGCTGAGTGAACTAGTGCCAGTGCATTGAGAAAATACATCCTCTGGGCATCTTCAATAAGTACATTCACAGATGGATCTGGTTATTAGGAGTTAGATACAACTTATGGAAATTCAATACAGAAATACAGATTTTACACACCCTTAACTAACCATTAGTCCCTATTTCCCGGGGACAGTCCCCGTTTGGAGGTCACTCTCCCCCTGAAATGAGGAGACAGAAATATATAGAACTACACATTTAATATTTATCTTCTGACCATAGATACCCTTTAACTGTGACAGGGTGAGTGGGGGGGTCACCCTCCTGGGTGTACAAATCACCAAATTGGCCGGACAGAATTACAAATCCTTATTAATGCTGTTCCCAAAGTTCGGCTTTAATGGCGATGTTTCAAAGGGTGAATTCCAAAAGCTACTAATACCCGGTATGGGCACCTAGCAGGGCCGTCTCACGCTGCGGACTTTGAACTGTTAATGAGTGCCTAAATGGAATGAGATTTTCAGCATTGTTAATTCCCCGGGCTGGTTTTAATCTGCGCTCTATGAATTTTCCTTGCGGGGTACGGTTGGTAGCCGGCCGTGAAAGCCCGAGCCGGCGGAACGCTGCGAATGTAGGCTAATTACAGATGCAAATGCATCTCCCTCTCAGGGTTTGACACAGTTAGGGCGAACTACCTGTTTAATGATTCTCCGTCTACAAACTGACTGACAGCAAGAAATCTGCATTAGTAATTCCTTCCAATTGGTCTCCTGCCATTTGCGCGAGCTCGGCAATTTGGAGAGAGAATATAATCAGCGTCCTGTCCATTATCTTATAGAAACTAATTGTGAGGTGCCTTTAAAAGGCCACTCCAGACAGGCAACTAAACTGCACAGTTCTGAGACACCTACTGTATAGGAATGAATTGACCTGCCAAAATATTAAAAGGTGTTGTGAAGTCCCAGCATATCCTCTCCTGTTATAACATCAGCATTGTAATAGGAATACATACTAGAGTCAGTGGCGTCACAAGGGAGGTGCGGGGGGTGCGGCTCGCACCCAGGTGACACCATTGCAGGGGTGACACCAAAATGACAGTCATTTTGATGTCACCCCTTCTAAAAAGTCGGGCACTCGGTCATGGACCGAGAGCCCAACAGTGTCAGGAGAGAGGCGGGGACCCCTCCTCTCTCTGCCGGTGTCCATCACCAAGATGGCCGCCGGCAGGAGTCAATCAGATGGCTGCGCATGCATGATGACGACACGGTGGGGTGACACCCAGCCTCGGGACGCCCCTGACTAGAGTTGTGTCTGTGAAGGTTCTCATTCATCCAGGTCATGGTATATCTGTAAAAAAATAAGTCAAGGCAACTGGACTTGCTGTATTTTTCTAGAAGACATTTCACTGGTCATCCGACCAGCTTTCTCAATTCACAACATACTAGTGTTGTTTTTGATAATACAATCAAAGCTTACTTTAAAAAAATCCCTTTTATGTAGTGAGTGCTGCCTTCCGTCTGCCCGTCACTTCCAACAACTTCCTGCATTCCCAGTGTGCTTTGCGTCTCTTTCCCTGCTGCTTGATGTGGTGCAATCTACATTTCTCAAGACTACACCTCCCATCATGCATTGCTTCCAGCAAGCAATGATAACGTTACATTTTAAAATGTTGAGTTGTAGTTTATTCACAAGGCAGAGTGAAATGGTGTGAGTACAGTGAGGAAGTCCATCGCATGGGCCTATTCAATAAGTTTACAGACTTCTAGAAGGATCTGGTTATTAGGAGCGGGATAGAACTTTTGGAAATTCAATATAGAAATACAGATTTATTTTTAGTTTTTGACCAAAGATAACTTTAAAGCTAAACTCCAGGAATGACCCCACCATTAAAGCGGACACTCAACATGCATTCCTCTATGTATGATGATTAATAATAGCATAGATATGTCAGGTGTAACATGCTGTGACTATGAAATACTTACACTTGCAGAGCATTCACTTCCTGCTTTGAAAGGGAAAAATTACTTCAGTTTGGCAAAGTAATGCACACTGGGATTGCCTTGTCATCAGCAAAGCATTGCTGGGAAATCTCATCTGTAATCTCACGAGATCTTAGGGAAACGCATTTTCCTCCGGCAATTATGTGTTTGTAGATTGTCCTTACTAAATATTTCTAAAGATGTGTTTGTTGTTATTTTAAACATATGGGTAAAGGTTTCGCTTTAAGTCCTGTGGGGCCTCCGTGGATCGGACTGGTTTTTCCAGCACGTCATACATCTGCTCAATTGGATTGAGATCTGGAGAATTTGGAGGCCAAGTCAACCCCTCAAACCATTCTTGAACCATTTTTGCAGTGTGGAAGGGCCTGTCCTAGTCACATGTGCCACAAATCCAGGAAGTACAGGTGAAACTCGAAAAATTAGAATATCGTGCAAAAGTTCATTTATTTCACTAATGCAACTTAAAAGGTGAAACTAATATATGAGATAGACTCATTACATGCAAAGCAAGATAGTTCAAGCCGTGATTTGTCATAATTGTGATGATTATGGCTTACAGCTCATGAAAACCCAGATCCACAATCTCAGAAATTTTTTGTCAGTGTGGGCAGGTGCCAAGTCCTGCTGGAAAATGAAGTCAGCATCCCCATAGAGCTCGTCTGCGGAAGAAAGCATGAAGTGCTCCAAAATCTCCTGGTAGACGGCTAAGTTGCATTAGTGAAATAAATGAACTTTTGCAAGATATTCTAATTTTTCGAGTTTCACCTGTAAAAGGAGAGCTAGTAATCTACCCTTAGTAAACATGGCCACTGCCAGAAGGCATTTTCCTCCCTGAGAATGTGCATGGTCACATGTCTAGTCACATGTGCCAGAAATCCAGGAAGTAAAAGGAGAGGTAGTAAACATGGGCACTGCCAGAAGACTGGGGCAGAAAAGAGAAATAAGGAATGCAAAGAATACAACGCTGGCAATGATCTAGAAGTATGTGTTTGTAGATTGTCATTACTAAACATTTCTAAAGGTTTGTTTGTTGTTATTTTGGAGATACGGGGAAAGGTTTCGCTTTAACTAATTGTTGGGTTAGCCTAAAATAAATCTAAGCTAAAAGCCCAACTGGCTTAGCTGAATCTGTAGTCACATGATGCCATGGATCCCGCATCTTCTATTTTCTTTACTGTAGAGAAGGAGAGTCCTTCCTGAGTGATCTGATCACATGATCCAGGCATGACTCCCAAAGGCAGAGCCATGGCGGGATTTAGAGTGTCACCACAGCAGGAGGGCTAAAGCTTAGCTTCCCTTGTCCTTAACCACTTACATGGGACTGTTGTAACCCAGTACACAGGGTAAAACACATATTGTTAATGATGTCAAAATACTTCCTAAAACAGGTGAAAATCTGAGTCATAAATCTCATTACATCAAGCGATGGACTTTTTGGTGCCGCCCACACTGTGGCTCGGTGTCATGTGTAAAATGTTTACCTTGTTAGAAAGGAACAAAGAAACCCCACATCCTATCTAGAGTTCCACAGTTCCTTTTTCAAAAACATCTCTTGAGAGTAATACACGGCACCGATAGCCCCTTGAGAGATGTGAGCGCTCTTATATGTTTTACGTGATTAGAACTCATAAATATCCCTTCAAGAAAAGTTTCCATGCCCACATCTATAAACTCCCTCTAGTTCACATAAGCGTGTCACTTATAATATATGTTTTTCCCATTCAGATGTCATAATAACCTGAAAACTTAGGCTGCAATAAGCCAGCTAAAGATGGTGATCAGGCTTGTGGTGGGAGTGTCCATTCTGTATTCTGAGGGACGGGTCTAGTTGGGCATCACCAGTGCAGTGTTGCCCAATGGCTGAATGAAGGGCAGGAAGTAGGCAGGGCAGTGGAAAGGTAGGAGGCAGGGCAGTGGGGTAATAGGCAGGTAGGAGGCAGGGCAGTGGAAAGGTAGGAGGCATAGCAGTAGGGTGGTAGAAAGGTAGGAAGCAGGGCAGTATGGCAGGTAGTAGGCAGGGCAGTAGGTCAGTGGGCAGGTAGGAGGCAGAGCATTGGGCATGTAGTAGGCAGGGCAGTAGGGCAGTGTAAAGGTAGGAGGTGGGACAGTGGGCAGGTAGGAAGCAAAGCATTGGGCAGGTAGGAGACAGGGCAGTAGGGAAGTGTAAAGGTAGGAGGTAGGGCAGTGGGACAGTGGGCAGTTAGGAGGCAGAGCATTGGGCAGGTAGGAGGCAGGGCAGTAGGGCAGTGTAAAGGTAGGGGGTAAGGCAGTGGGACAGTGGGCAGGTAGGAGGCAGAGCATTGGGCATGTAGTAGGCAGGGCAGTAGGGTAGTGTAAAGGTAGGAGGTAGGGCAGTGGGACAGAGGACAGTTAGGAGGCAGAGCATTTGGCAGGTAGGAGGCAGGGCAGTAGGGCAGTGGGCAGGTAGGAGGTAGAGCAGTGGGAAGTAGTAGGCAGGGCAGTGGGATGGTAGTAGGCAGGTTTGCATAGCTGTAGGCCTTGAAGAGGGTCACCTTCTTCATGGTAGGCAGCCCTGTAGCACAGCAGTGGAGAGGGTTCCTATAAAAGAGTTGGCCATGGATATTGGGGAAGAGTTGGATGTGTCACAAAGTCTTGCTTAAATTTTTGTTGAAATTAATGGCCTGATGACAGGGTCACTTTAATGCTTGGCCATGAAATTGAGTATAACATTTTTGCTAATTACAGTTTTCTTCTTCACATCTATAAAGAAGTAAAAAAAAGAGAGGAGGGGGGATGGGTTCTATTAGAGGGACAGTAGGAGCCATGGTTTGGGGTCCCGGCTAATAGACATTTGGTATCTATGTAAAGATGTTGCCTGATGTTCACTGTGCAGCTCATGCTCAACACACGATCATTTTCTTCAAGGGTTTGTTCTTTCTTAACAAAAGATCGGAATCCTTCTTATACGACTGAAATATCTGGAATGGAGACGCATTCCCTCGGGTTTGCAGTATTGATATAATTTGCCACAAGGCTCCGGTCAGCTCCTTGACATCTTAGTTCAACCCTCGTTTCCCTTAATGAGACTTTCCTAATTAAAATCAATCAGCTGAAATGTTCAGAAGAAAGAAAACAGATACATAATTGAATAAATGAATCCAGCAATTGTGTTGGCTTAAAGAAGAACTTCAGACCTAATAATATAATCAATATATGTTGTTTGAAACAGTTTGTTGTATGGTCTGCATTTGGTTCTGTACAGGAGGGGAAGCCATAGTTATTCATTACATTGTAACACTCAGTTTCCTGATCGGTAAGGATGCACAGTGGTTTTGTACTGCTGATCCTCTCGGCCAGTGCAAGTCTATAGGTCAGGTCTGACTTGTCTGAAAATAGCAGACCCGCTAAAAAGCTGAGACTATCTGCAAAGTCCTTAAAGTGCAACTGAAGAAAATACTTTGTTTTTTAGTTTTGGATATTGTGGAGAGGGATTAGAAGACGTAAATCTCAAATTTTGGGTTGCCACCAGAACAGGAATACTGTAGATGGGAACTCTTCCAATGGGGACACTGGTTCTGGTGACACTGCTGACCACCATGGATTTCCACCACCAAAGTTTAACTTAAAGTAACACTAAACTCATGCGTTAATTCTTAAAAATGCATACAAAAACCTTAACTACTAACAAACATGTATCTTATTTGTGTATCACTCGGCTGAAGATCCTCAAATCATCTCTGAATTGGTGCTGACACTGTCTTTCCTTCTGGAGGGGGGCTACTTTTGTTCCCCATGGTTCCTGTGTGTGTTGTAAAGTAGTCACCGCTCCAAGCTGTGATGGACTACAATCTCAATGCAAATTAGTAAACTAAACCTGAGATTGTAGTCCATTCCCGGAGTGAGCTTGGAGCGGTGACTACTTTATAACACACACAGGGACCACGTGGGAACAAAAGTAGTTACCCTCCAGAAGGAAGGACAGTGGCAGCACTGGATGGGTTCTCACCAGAAAACATACTCACATGCTTAGCGAATGCCGTGGTGTCCTGTTGTGATCTGCCAATCCACTGCCACAGCCCAGATCTCATGCCACCATCTTCTTTATTGACCTCATCAGGAGCCAGCTTTCTCTACCGGGTTCTGTATCCTGCTCCCAATGATTCATGACCAGGTCCACTGAGAATCCCCGCTCCCATGACAGGGATATCCCAGAAGACAGTGGGAGCAAGAACGGCACTGGAGGGTGGAGGGGTGGTCAACCAAAGCTTTGTGCAAACCCTGTTCACCTGAGTTTGCCCAAGCCTGCGCAAAACTGTGACATACCCTTTCCCAACTCAATCAGTTGTGGCAGTTGCCCCTTGGTGACAGGCAGCTGCCCCTGCTGCAACTGATTACACCGGAAGGGGGTGGAGTCATTCTCACTTTCACAAAGGCTTGGATGCACACGGGCAACCTGGGTTCCCACCAAAGCCCAATGTGGACCAGTTATATGCCAAAAATTGGTTAAAGTGACATTAAAGATTGGTTAAAGTGACATTAAAATAAAAAAAAATCCCCTCCCCCCCCCCCCATGTAAATGTTAGCCCTTACCTTAAATTATGTAAATCGGAACTGCGCATGCGACTGCCCCAAGATCCTTTGCGGCCGTACGATCACTCCCTGATTCTCGGCGCGGGAGCGCACAGCGATTACGGGGTAAGTTTAAAACTAGTTAAAGCGGTTTTTTTTGCTAGCAGTAGATATAGGCAAAAAAAACGGAGGGTTTAGAACCCCTTTAAACCCAAAATTGTTGTTTACCACCATTACTGTTCCTTTTATACTGGATTTTGAAAATAGCAAATAAAATAATTAAGAGATAAGATGAAGGTTTTACTGCAGAATAACAATTTTGGTGATGAAAAAGAACCTTTTCATAGATAGCTGTACAGACCATAAAGAGGGACACCAAACAATGGACAGTTGGGAGGTATGGCTGATAGAGTGACAACGCAGGAGGCAGAGGCAGATCATTGTCACATAACAGGAGGTACCTTCATGGGTATGAATATATAGATTGAAAGCAATGGAAACAATACTAGCATGCTAAAGCTTATAGCATATTAAGGTGAGTGGTGTTAGAGCTTCATTAATTAACCAAATAGTTAATCTCTGCCTCTCTACTCTCCGAGTGATTATGACGATGGAGAGGTCTAGCCTGTATTGGAATTGAAGACGCCACCAATATTTACATGTGAAAGACAAGAATATCAGAGCATGGAGCACTGCCTTATAATACTGTTATAGTGACTATAAAAATAGACACCTTGCATCTGATTGTCTGATTGCATTAGCTGCCCAGCCATGAAATGTACAGCCATGGCCAGGGGTACTGGCTGGTGCTAAGCTCCAGCATTCCAATAGCCGGTAGTAGCTCAGTGGTGTGTGCGATAGATCATCAACTCCTAATCTCCCCTCAAGAAATATTCCACCAGCCGGTTCTACAGACAAAATAATGACATACTGGCCCCCAGGCCTGGAGCTGACATGTGATTGACAGACAACATGCATTGGTTTCCTTTTTCAGGTTTATTTCCCCTACCAGTGAAGTCCACCTCATGTAGCTGTGTGAAGTCCCCAAAGGAAGTCTGATAAACCCCAAACTCCAATGCAGGCCAGTAGATTGTATTGCTTCCCACTTCCTCAAGAGTTAGAAGAAGCAACTCAGTGACTAAGCTCAGCCTGGCTCTGAAATGTTACATTTCGGTGGGGGTCACCCTTTATTTCTCCAACATCTACCAGAATTTAGACATGTGCTATACGTTTCATTCCGAATCAATCTGTAATTCGGACACATCCGGTATTAATATCTGTATATGGTTTTCTGTGGTATTTCCAACAAATATTCATAAACTCTTCCGAAACTAACAGCAATTTGGATTTCGTCCGAATCCAAAACCCGAACCGAATTGAATTTCGAATCCCAAATCCTTAAATATCCGAACGGAACCAAATTTTTCCGCAGCTTACATGTCTACCAGAATTAGAAGGACTGGGTATGTAAATTCCTAAGTTTACTTTTATGACACACCCAGGAAAAAAAAGTTTCCACGAATCCAGTCTTGACTTGTATACATCTTATACAGGAAGCCATAGATCTTCTTCTAAAAACAAAATCCGATGCAGACAGATGGTTCAAATCTAGCCAGGTCACCTCGGGGGCCTAATTATCACCTAAGTGACAATAAATGATAGCGGCAATCACGGAGCACTGTAATGTAATGTCTGCTCAACAATAACCCGACCACATCTCCGTCTCAGAATAGAGCTCCTGTATTGTGTTTGGGGATGGCTGGCTACTATTACTCTGTGCTTTACTGAGCTCTCAAAGTAATGATTACATGGCCAGGTTTATGGGACTTTACTTGGCGGCGATGACGTTTAGTGTCCATAAAACTCACTTTCTGGCTAATAGCACATTAGCTGCAAAAACTCTCAACAAGAAGTTTTAAAAGTACCAAAGAGGACAATTTAGATAAACGTCAACAGAAGATTGCCTGGTACTTTCTGGGTATCGTTGTATTTCATGAACCTTAAAAATGGATCTAAAGCCAATCACAAAAATTTAATACAAGCTCTATCATGTTAATGTCACTTCGGAAATTGTTTTTAATGATTTAAATCTGCAGCTATTATTAAAACGATAGGTGGCGATCCTGCCATGAGGTTCCTTGTTCAGCTAATTCTTGTTATTGGGTGGCAGCTGCCACCCAATTGTGCTCCCGCGTTGTCGCCCTATCACAGGTTTCCCTGGCTGAGGCTACAGGTGGTCGTCATTATCACATATTATTATCAATATACAGGATTTATATACAAATATATTACAAATCAAGACAATATGTTAAAGAGGGCACTACCCACGAGAGCTTACAATCTAAAGGCCACCCAAGTTGTTCAGAAAGGAAAAAGGGACGAGAGACAAAGTATGTGGCCACACAATGCACCCCTTCTCTCCCCATTGAGGCAACCCATAACCCCTACTTTTCTTATATTTAGTTTTTTCAGAAATTACAAATGCAATCATTAAGAGGTTGGATGAAAGGATTTGTGTAATATAAAGCTGGCCATACACTAGTAGATTCTTTTTTTTGCCTAGTTTGTGGGATGACCGATAAACATTTAACAGATTCCCCCGTCCACATAAAAGGTTCACATCCAATTGGCAGGAGGCGCTGTCCAGCTGAAAAATCTCCTTCTGCCTTTTTCAATTATATAACAATTAATAATAATTATTAGATCGAAGGAGGAGGCTGCCAACAGGGTCACCCAATGAGCGAATCCATCAAGAACCATGAGACAATATTTAAGTGCAGAAGTGTTACATTTGGTAGCCTCGGTGACAAAGTCCCTATAAGGAAATTGGGGCATAAAACAAGCTAAAAAATAGCTCAGCAAAAATACCATAAGGCGCTTCATTGCGTGCGTTCAAAAATGTCATCTTTGCTTTTTTTTCACTTTACATTTTCCATCTGCTCCTGGGCATTCACAAACCTTTTGTTTCCCTTCCATAAACAAGTCAACACGTCTCTGACCTACATTAGTATGTCTTATGTAATTATGTTTCTTTCTGCTCTTCAAGTGTCAGAGGAAGTATTGTCAACAGTGATGGCGGAGAGGGTGGCACACTGCTCGAGATAAAAATCTGTCCTCATCACACAATCTGGCCGCCTTCAGACATCAGTTGTAGAGCATCGCTGAGAACTGGGTCACATGACATTCTGATCTTGATGAGGCAATGGCCACCATCCACCAACATCCAACCTGAAATATCTGTTCTGTCTGGTTCCATGAATCTTCTGTGCATGTCAAATGTTATTTGCTTCTGTTTCAAAGATTTTAACATTTAAAGTTGAAGTTTATTCTGCTCATATTTGTCCCCTCCCCACCCCCCCCCCCTCAACAA
>NW_017306283.1:3035840-3061743 GCF_000935625.1 Nanorana parkeri
CCCCCCCCCCCCCCCCCCCATTAACATGCTAATGATATATTTTTACATGCATTATTTTAGTCCCAGTGACATAATCGCTGGCTTTCTGTGTGTCTTCACTATGCAGGCATATGATAGCTGGTAGGAGGGGCCGGCAGGGTGATGTACATAGCTTAGCTTAGGCCCAGTTATGTCATCACTCGGTGCTTTTCCATGCAATGTACGCATATAATGGCTGGTGGAAGGGGCAGGCAGGGTGCTGCACATAGCATAGTCCCAGTGATGTCATATCTGTGTGCTTTTCCATGCAACAAAGGAAGAATATAGCTGGTTGGAAGGCTAGCAGTGTGCTCTACAAAGCATAGTTCAGACCCAGTGATGTCATCACTTGGTGCTTTTCCATGCAATGTAGGCAGATCATGGCTGGTGGAAGGGGCTGGCAAGCTGCTGTAGATAGCTGCCTGAAAACAGCACACCACCTGCCACAGTATTCCTATCAAAAGCCCCCAGCCCTGTTGCAAGCAGCGGGCTGGCTCTTGGGATGGGTTATGCAAATATGAAAATGCCTTGATGGGTAGATGTCAATCTGGAGGAGTGGGTATTCCTACTAGGCAGGCTATATTTGTATAGAGCGGTATGGCTGCTTTGGTGCACTATGTTTGCAGTGTGCCTTCCGCTCTCTTTTGTGCCGGAGTGTCCCAGGCTGCTAAAAGCCAGGTGGGTCATACACATCTCCCTGCCCAGCTCTGAGTAACCTTGGATGCTGCACCCCCCCACTGCCTCAGACAGCAAAAAAGGTAGGGATGCCTCTGCAGACCACCCAAGGTAACACCCAGGGGTGATGCTGAGCTTCCATGATTGAAAGAATCAGAGTTCAGATTTAAATCTCCCCTTTAAATGTAAAGCTGCAGAGGAAGCCATTGTATGTGTTAGTAGGTCCATATGAATGAAGGGATGTTCAGGCTAAGCCTGATGAAGGGGACCCTGCGTGGCCCGACAAAGTGCTTGCATATGAGGGACAGCATTCTTCAATAAATTAACCCCTTAATTGCTCTAACTATCGTTTGGTGTGCTGGTGACATTCTTCGACTATCTACATGTGGCAGCGCCATCCCCAGTTTTTTCAAACACCTGCTGGTAAATCCAGTGGCGTCACAAGGGGCGTGCAGGGGGTGCGGCCCGCACCTGGGTGTCACCATTGCAGGGGTGACACTAAAATGATTGACAGTCATTTTGGTGTCACCCCCTCTAAAAAGTCGGGCACCTGATCATGGACCGAGAGACAGACAGTGTCAGGAGAGAGGAGGGGACCCAGCGGCATACTTCATCCCGCCGGGTTCAACGCCCTCTCCTCTCTCTGCCGGCGTCCATCACCAAGATGGCTGCCGGCAGGCGTCAATCAGATGGGCGCGCATGCGCGATGACATCATTGCGCACGCGCGAGGTGACGTCACGCGTGATGACGACACAGAGAGGTGTCACCAGATCTAGAGACCGGGTAACACCCGGCCTCGGGACGCCCCTGGGTATATACACATGGGAATCCTGGTAAGGTGTGCAGCAAGGATCCCTTTTTTCAGGCTGGTTTTCAGATTCTCGCCTAACCAGTCTTGACCGGTTCCCTTTAAATGCGTTCTTCCATGAAATTGTCCTTTCCCATGACTAGGTGAGGATGGGTTTAGCACACAATTTACTGAATGGCGCACATCTGACAGCTCGCCAGGGAAGCAGCAAGGATTACGTAGCGAGTGCTGAAAAGGGCCAAGAAAAAAAAGAAAAGAAAACTGGCTTTGCCGGTCTTGTTTTAGCACACAGGGTTGACACAGGAAGAAGGCGATCGGGTTCAGGTAGAAAGGAGGGCAGACTAATGCGGCTGATGTGAGAAAGTCACTGAGGTGTAGCGCTATTGGCCTTGGAAATGGAGGCCGTTGTTAAGCCTATCCATAATTTCCGCTTGTTGAACCTGCTAGAATTTACTTAGTGATCTGTAAACGTTCGCTTGGAGTATAAAGCCGGAGTTCAAGTCAGAGGGAAAAAAAAAAAAAGAATATTCTCCATGGGCCTTAAAGAGGAACTATGACTTAAAAACAAGAAAGAAAAAAAAGTTTCTATTATTTTACATCATCTTTATTTATAAATTGAAGAAAAGGAGATCACCGTGCTTATTTGAGCACACATCACATTGGGGCTCCCCAGAAGCTCCAATGTTCATATTGGACCCGTTGACCATGTTTTCAACAATGACCTCTAATGTTAATTCCTGGGGTGGTCAACTCCGGCCCTCCAGCTGTGCTTTAACTACAAATCACTACATGCCTCTGTCTCTGGGAGTCATGCCTGTAACCGTCAGGCTTGCAATGCCTCATGGGGCTTGTAGTTCCACAACAGCTGGGGGGCCGGAGTTGCCCACCTCTGGCATAGGGCAAGCTCAACTTGGGTGGGTATAGACTAGGGATGCACCGATACCAAGTGCCGTACTCGGTTCAAGTACAAGTACAGCTCCAGGACTAGACTAGACTAGACTAGACTAGAGAAAAATTCAGAAGTTAGGAGGCAGCTGCCATTTGTAAGGAGCACACGGAGCTCCTGGGATTTGTACATCTCTGTTTTAATGTATGATTTTGTTTTTATACATATATATATATAAGGGATGCATTGATACCGTTTTCCAAGTACGAGTACTGATACCTGTCCAAGTCCTCACAGACACAAGTACTGATACTTGTCCAAGTACTCACAGATACAAGTACTGATACTAGTCCAAGTCCTCACAGATACAAGTACTGATACATTTTTGTTTATTGTCATGTGACAGTTTTTCAAAAACAATACAGACTAATGATTTCAGGACAGTGGTGGAGCGCCAGAGCCCGGCCCCAGCTGCAACCCTGGGAGTTCTCATGAAAATGCCAAGTATCAGCACTGGTATCTGAAAAGTATCTGTGCATCCCTAGTATAGACTGATCATTGTCTTTATAATCACTTGTCTTAGTTAGGGGCGTAGTCAAAGGAGTCGTAGAGCTCACCCCCCGAGGAGCCGTAGGAATACCCGGATCTTCTATGGACTGTCTGGGGGATTTTAGCAGCCTGCTGCCCAATAGCATTAACCGCCTTCTTCTTGTGATCCACAGAGCTGAAATCCAGGCCAGAGGTATTATGCTAAAGAACTTTATTAGAACATATGAATTGGGAGAGATCGTTTAGGGCTTAAGACATCCATGAGAAAAATAGAACAGAACTCCAGACTCACCAGTCCCTTTCAGTATACCACAGCGCAGGATTAATAGGAGCACACTGACACTGGGTATTTGAGATACAGCTGAAGGGGGATAGGCATGAGATCTTCAATAGGAGAGACACCAGACTTGTTTCTGAGGTCCATTCCATTCCAGGCACCTCCAGCAGCTAAAAAGATTCCCAGGTTCTCCCCAATCAATATTAGGCCTATGGCACCCCCCTCCCCCGCATCCCCCCACACACACAAATCTACAGGATGTCAGGGGGGCTGTGCAGGATCTGTGGTGGGTCATAGAGCTCACCACAGATCCTGCAAAGCTCCCCTGGGACCCTGCGGAGCCCACCACAGATCTTGCAAACTCCCCCCGAGACCCTGCAGACTCATGCAGGATGTGCGGTGGGCTCTGCCCACCATAGACCCCATAGAGCCCACCACAGATCCTGCACAGGCCACCCGAGACTCTCAGCTGGGCTCTATAGAATCCATGCTGGGCTCTGCAGGGTCCCTTTAGCAGCAGTGTGATACTCTTACCAGCTGCTTGGTCCAGGGCCTCCTCCACTGCTGGACTGGTGCTGCAGGACCCGGCCTCCTCCGCAGCCCAACGCCTCTTTGGTGACTGGCTTCCGATGGGGCCCCTTCCTGATCCGACCTCGCCCCACCCCCTTCTGCTGCTCCACCTTGCCCCCTCCTGCTGCTCCGCCCTCCACTGCCTTTTCCACCACCACTGCTGCCTGCTGTCTCCTCCGCCCGGCTGCCTAACTTCCGTATCTGCCTGAAAACTGCTGCCTAAGGCGAACGCCTTGTTTGCCTCGCGGCAGATACGACCCTGACTACAATCACTCAATTTCTAGTAGCCACCTCACAAAAGGTGGTGGGGGCTACAGAGTCATTAATGGATAGATTAGGTATGAGTTATAATACTGAAATAAGAAGGCAGCAAGCGTCAACATTCCCTTCCAGCTCCTGAACCAGGAATGAGAGGCGGGGCACAGACCACAGGAAGAGATATTTCCCAGACTCAGAAAACGTGGTCACACGCTACAAAGCAGCAGCTGCAACAATTACTCCGTACCTTTAATTCCATCGTCCGGAGGTGACGCAACTTGTAACTGAATGTCCTCTGCTTTGCTTATTTTAAAACAATATTTCAATCAAATCCAAATTGCTTTAAAAAAAAAAAAAACAACTCATTTAATTTTCTACTTTACATGTTCCTGCAGACTCGCAGCCCCCGGGAGAAAGTAATTGGTGGAAGACTTTTTGGTATGTAAACTGATCTCTGGGTCTTATCTTTTCAGCACACTAATGAGGTTAATGAGCAATGGGATTGTTTCTGCATGTTGAGTCTTTTTTTTTTGGCGAATATTTTGAAGATTATATAAGGTTGCAGCTGTGATAAAGTTGTCAGATCTACGGGGACGGAAAAATATTTAGAACATTTAAAGGTAAGGTATATTTTGTGTCTTTTGAGTTCATATAGTGCTCTTGTTAGGGGGAGGGGTTAATTGAGCTCAGGTGTCTCTCATTGAGCAGGTGTATTATAAACTAGTGCATCACTCATTTTGAGCTTGCTCACACAGGGCTTGGGAACAAAGTGCCTGGCAGCTAAGTGGCGTTAAAAGTGCTTATCTTAAAGCTGTATTCCAGGCAGATGTAAAGACACAATTTAATGCAGCTCTCTATTCTAAAATATATCTTTAAAGTGATATTAAAGCCTCCTTTTTAAAAAATATTTCCTATAAGGAGACCCACCTTTGATTGAGGCTGTTGCCATTTTTCTTTAAAAGTTTTCTAGTGGGTCCCCGCAGCTATCGTCCCCCCGCCCCCTACATGGGTGCCTCCATCCGCTAATGGAGGCACCCGCGCGCTCGTGCCCGCAGTGGCTGTGCGCGTCCAAAGACCCACACAGCCCTGTGGCAGACCACGCCCCTCCTCTCCGCAATTTGATTGATGGCAGAAGGAGCCTATGGCTCCTTTGCCATCAATATCCTCCCCCCGCAAACAGGAAGTTCAGGGAACGGAGGATCGCTTCGGGACTGGCGGCGGGGACGAGCAGTAGCTGACAGGTAAGTGTGTGTGTGGGGGGGGGTGGGGGGAGAAAAAAGGTACTGGCTCCGTCCTTCTGGAGAGAAATGCAGATGAAAGCACTGTATTAGCCTCTTGCAGTCCCTGTACAGCAGCACTCAGATTGGGAGAGGGAGAAGCAGCACAAGAAGACAGCATCTCAGCTCAGCAATGCTCTGCTGAGAAACCCTGGGTCCTGCCATTCATGTGGATGTTACTTTGACACGTACCACCTACCTACACATTGTTGCTAGCTAAGTAAGTACACCGCTCCATGGAAACAGTATTTCCTCATTTCAGTGCCCTCTTTCAGCAGGATAATGTTCCCTGTCGCACTGCAAATATGGTTCAAGGGGTTGACTTGGCCTCCAAATTCTCCAGATCTCAATCCAATTGAGCAGCTGTGGGATGTGCTGGAAAAACAAGTCCGATCCATGGAGGCCCCACAGGACTTAAAGCGAAACCTTTACCCAAATCTTTAAAATAACAACAAACACACCTTTAGAAATGTTTAGTAATGACAATCTACAAACACATACTTCTAGATAATTGCCGGCTTTGTATTTTTTGCACCTTATTTCTCTTTTCTTCCCCAGTCTTCTGGCAGTGCCCATGTTTACTACCTCTCCTTTTACTTCCTGGATTTCTGGCACATGTGACTAGACATGTGACCATGCACATTCTCAGGGGAGGAAAATGCCTTTCCCTGAGATCTCATGAGATTACAGATGAGATTTCCCAGCAATGCTCTGCTGATGACAAGGCAATGCCAGCGTGCATTGCTTTGCCAAACTGAAGTCATTTGCCCTTTCAAAGCAGGAAGTGAATGTTCTGCAAGTGTAAGTATTTCATAATCAAAGCATTTTATACCTGACATGTCCATGTTATTATTAATCATCATACATAGAGGGATGCATTGTTAGAATTTGATTATTTAGTGTAAAGGTCCGCTTTAATTTTAATAGTGTAAAGGGCCGAAAACACACAATTCTGTGTAAGGCCTCATTCACACTGATAAGAGCCGGCCCATACAGATCCGTACTGCGTGCATGGCCGTATCGGGCCGCTCTCGGGTGCTGAACATCAGCCTGTTCTTCTCTATGGGAGTATGCGGCCGTACGCTCACCCAATCTGCACATCCGTGCGGGTGTCTGTGCTCTGGAGCAGTCAGGATCCATTCTGTCTGCATACTAGGGTTTCCACCTGTCCAGAATTGACCCGGACAGTCCGGGTTTTCAATGCTGTGTTCAGGTTTCATGGCAGCTGAAACCTGGAAACCTGATGTCAGGCAGACAGGGGCAACCAAAATTAAGATAGGCGCTACTGGCCCCCCACTGAAAATAGTCCCAACTGTGATATTTACATTTAAATGGGTGGCGCTATTTACATATGAATGGGTGGCGCTATTTACATATGAATAAGCCGCCACTCCTTCTCCCCAAAAAATGTCTGCGCGTCGCTTGAGTGTTCGGGTTTCGCTTGAAGAAAAGGTGGCAACCCTACTGCATATACGAGTACGGACACCCTCACGGATGTGCAGTTCGGGTGAGCGTGCGGCAGCGTATTCCCATAGAGAAGGACGGGGGCTTCGTACAAATCAAACGCAGCACCTGTCCTTCCCGCGAACGGCCCGATACGACCGACCGTGTACGCCGCACGGATCTGTATGGGCCAACACTTAGCTGTGTGAATGAGGCCTAAAGGTCCACTTTAAAGGATCTGCCACTGACAGCTTGGTGCCAGACATCACAGCATACCTTCAGAGGTCTAGTGGACCACAACAGGTCAGGAAAAGGGGGCCGACTCACTATTAGGCGGGTGGTTATAATGTTTTGGCTGATCAGTATATATATACACTGTAGATATAGATATATATTATATTATTAATTATTTCCATTCCTCATCGTCCTACTTCATTAATGATAGTTGACAGAAACCTAAAATCAACAGTCAGCTAAATCTTGTTATCTCTTCATACTTTCTTGTGTCGGGACTCGAGAAAAAATCTGCCATTTTCACTATTACTCATAATATAAACCCGTCTAATATTTCTCAGCTCAAAACAAACTGACATTTCTATTGTTCTACAGTAATGATTACAATTCGTGACAATCAGTCAGATCTGTAGACGGCGTCTTGACTTCTTCGTGGTTAAAGAGAGCCACAAATTCAAAGCGGATTTTATTTTCCTCCTAATGAGATGTTTGTGCCTGGCTAACCCCCAAAAAACGATGTGTCACTTCCCATTGGTGTTCATTCAGTATATAAAAGGTCACACTGGTGTTTTAGAATCAATCTAATCCCCAATTTATAGGATTGTTGTCCACAATGCCCCATTAGTTATTAACATAGAAGCCCCGAGGAAGGGGAAGCTGTGATCCCCTGAAACGCGTCGGCTATGTCCCATGACCTGACATCAAGATACATAAACATTTACTGCACTTAGTACAAACCTGTCACATTCTCATCCTTTCATAAACTGTTTTGACCTCTCCAGGTACCTTTGGGGATAGCCCTGCTGACAAAAAGCCGCATTTAAGAATTATACATCACGTTATCTTTCATTAGAGGATTCGGCGTTCCACCAACAGATTGGAACTTTTGGTGTCCATCCAGCAGGTTCACTAAAGTGTCCATCCAGCAGGTTCACTAAAAAAAGACAGTTGGGACACTTCTCAAAGCCAGTGCGACTTCACTGCTTTGCGCAATGCTTGTCAGTCTGAGCATGCTGATAGTAGTGAAGTGCAGAGAGCACCTCTCACGCCGGCGGGAGGAGCAGTGACCACAGAAGCAGAAATTTGGCAGCTACTTTCTTTCTTTAGTCACTGATTAGATGGGTGAGCATCATTACCCTGACTTCAAAGAGGGATTTATACACATGGAGGATGTTCACCGTGTACAGTAGGATGTGTGTATGGAGTATGTAACTAACATCCCAAGATTATGATGGCTTTACGCTTTAAAATTACAAGTTTTCCGCAAATTTGGGATCAACTATATAAGTTATGTAAGTTTAACCCTCTCCTGGATTTGGCACAAGAGAAATATCAGAGGCAGCTATTGCATACCTTTCCTTTTATAAAATAATACATGTTGCCTGGCTATATACATACACAGTATATACTGTTGAGTAGGTCCCCCTTTTCCTGACCCATTGAGGCATGGACTCCACTAGACCTCTGAAGGCATGCTGTGCTATCTGGCACCGAGCTGTCAGTAGCAGATCCTTTAGGTCCTGTAAGTTGTGAGGTGATCGGCCTCCTTGTACTGGTCTTATTTTTCCAGCACATCCCACAGATGCTCCCATGGATTGAGATCTGGAGAATTTGGAGGCCAAGTCAACCCCTCAAACTTCTTGCTGCGTTCCTCAAACCATTCTTGAACGATTTTTGCAATGTGGCAGGGCCTATTATCCTGCTGAAAGTAGCCACTACCATCAGGGAATACCGTCTCCATGAAGGGGTGTAGTTGGTCAGCAACAATGTTTAGGGAGGTGGTACATGTCAAAGTAACATCCACATGAATGGCAGGACCCAAGGTTTCCCAGCAGAACATTGCCCATGGCATCACACTGCCTCCGCCAGTTTGCCTTCTTCCCATAGTGCATCCTGGTGCTCTCTCTTCCCTAGGTAAGTGACACACACACGCCTGGCCATCCACATGATGTACAAGAATATGTGATTCATCAGACCAGGCCACCTTCTTCCATTGCTCTGTGGTCCAGATCTGATGCTCATGTGCCCATTGTAGGTGCTTTTGGCGGTGTACACGGGTCAGCACGGGCACCCTCACTGGCCAGCGGCTACGCAGCCCCATACACAACAAACTGCGATACACTGTGTGTTCAGATGAGGAGTCCATGCACTCCTGACCGCTAATTCCACAGAAAATCGGTTGGGTGGTGCGGTAGTCAACGGATGGCAACCGCTACGTACATGAATAGAAATAGGGACACCGTTTCCACAAATACCTCCGTATAAGACATTCTCTGCAATCTGTAAGTGTTACTGGAGGAACCCTTCTTAGGAGAGGCATACAGTTTTTTTGCGCTAGTTCTTTGCCCAAAAAGGGGATCTCCTTCTTTTATAATCTACTTAGTGAACCCATAACTCAGGATAAACTACCATCTATGAAGTGGTGGGAGGATGAATTACACTTTTCCATAACACTGGTATAAAGTGATCTCTTGACCCTTGAAAACGTTGAAATGTCGGAGCCACTGGGAATCCCTCCAGAAAATGTTACACAAATGGTACTTTACGCCACAGAAACTCGCCAAAATGTATCCTTCATCCTCACCGCTTGGCTGGAGGGACTGTGGGAATGTGGGCTCCTTGACACACGTCTGGTGGTCTTGTATCTCCATCAGATCATTTTGGGATACGGTCTTCACCTTCATTTCTGAAGTTACTCAGCTTCCCTGTATTGGGTCCCCACAATTTGCCCTCTTGGGGAAAGGAATGGATAATCGGCCTACAGATTGTACAACTGTAGCCTCCCACATTCTTATCGCTGCTCGTCTAGCAATAGCTCGGGCCTGGAAACAATCGGATCCTCCTTCACTTAGTGTGGTTGTACAAATATTAAACACGCATGCCCACTTTGAATTTTTATTTGCCAAAGCTAATTTGAAAACTCGCACCTTCACCTCACAATGGGCCTGTTGGTTGACAGACACCAGATGCCTGACTCAGGTGACATGACGCCTTCTATGGCTCCTGCAGCGACAACTACAGATTCCTGAGTCTGTTTATTACGTATCATTACATATTTTCTTGCGAATATGCGAGGAACACGACTTACACCTACTAACAGGGCAGCCATCAGAAATGTTGGGGCCCCTTACACGGCTTTAGGCCAGGCCCCCCCGCACTGCGCCCCCCCCTCCCAGGCAGCCCTGCCTACTAACCTATGTCTATGTTGTGCCTGGACTTTCTACTAGGAGATATGTTTATGTAAGCCTTCCATTACCTGTTATGCCACTTACTATCTCTCTGTTAACGATGCAATGTCACTTCATGCTGATTGTTTTTACATACAGATGATTCATTGATGACCTGATCTATTGCTGCATAGCAGTGTAGTTTATTACTTGCCTTCTATCTACAGATACTGTTTGTGTATAGTTAGTAGGTCTTTTTTTTGTGGTTTATATATCTGTGTTGTATTCTTTTTGTTTATTATTTATGTTCTATTGGCAAAATCTAATAAATTCATTGTTAAAAAAAAAGAAATAGGGACACCGCCACTCCAAATGCAGATCAAATGTGTCTATTTATTGACATAGATGCAGGATATCACACAAGTGCGTGCATCTACGTCAATAAATAGATGTATTTGATCTGCATTTTGTCCCTATCTCTATACACTGTGTGTTCAGACACCTTTCTATCAAAACCAGTATTAACTTTTTCAACAATTTGATCTCCAATAGCTCTTCTATCGGATCAGATTACACAGGCCAACCTTGATTCCTCATGTGCATCAATGAGCCTTGGCCACCCATGGTCCTGTCGTTGGTTCAATGGTTTTCTTCTTTGGGCCACTTTTGGTTTCTCCTGACCATTGCGGTCCGGGAACATCCCTCAAGAGCTGCAGTTTTGGAGTTGCTCTGATCCAGTCGTCTAGCCATCACAATTTGGACATCGCGGGCAGGGGCGTCCCGAGGCTGGGTGACACCCCGCCATGTCGTCATCGTGCATGCGCGTGACGTCACCCTCCTTGTGACACCACTGATCGTGGGCTCTATGTGAGTGCCGCGGACCAGATCCCCAGTGTGCTGCCAGAAAGTCGATATATTGTTAAAACATGAACACATAAAAAAAACTACAGTTCTTTACCCAAGAACCTAAGCCCAAGTGCACCCCATTATCAAGAAATAGATGTTCAGACAGACTTTGACGCTATGACTCAGAGTGGAGCCAACCTTTGAACCTTTCCGCAGACCAGTCAGAGCAGGCTGGCTGTAGACGGCGGTAATCTTCTATGGTGCAGGTAGAGAATGACAATGAAGTCGGTGTCAGCAGACTGGGCTCTGCCTTATGCTCCCATTCAGATGAATGTCCGTGGCTTTTAGCAAACATTTGCTATGTTGGAAACAGCAAGAAATCCATTTAAACCGGTTCACGTTAGCGCTGAGTGATGTTATTTGGGGAACAAGTCACAACAGAGCCGGCTCTGCAAAGACAGATGTTCCGGGTGAAGCAAGGAGGGCCCGAATTAAAGGATTTTGTTGCCTTTTTTCTTTGCTGCAACCTATCCTTCTCTCGATCCTTTCACCTGACTCACAAGTAGAATAAAGCCTTTCTGTGTATTTTAATGGTATGGTTCCAACTAAGTGGCTTACAGCTGAACTCCGGCCTTTCCTCCACTCTTCCACAGTTGTACCGGCTCCTCTCCTGGACTGGAGTTGCTTCCTATGATTTCACTGCACGCTGTGAGCTTCTCACAATGTGTATTAGAAGCTGCAGCAACTCAGATAGAGCCCCCCTCATTTCCTGATGGGAGGATGTCCAGCATCATCTAGCCATTTCCTCCCCAGCCTGGCTGTCCCTGACCTGCCCCTTTCATTCATTGGATTTCAGCTCTTTCAATCAGCATCACATGTGGGAGTTACCCTGCAGAGCCCACCATAAAGAGTCTCACATGGGCTGTGCAGGATCTATGGTGTGCTCTGCAGGGTCACTCTCAGATGGGCTGTGTGGGGTCTCAGGTGGGTCCTGAGTGCAGTGCATTACTAAGTCCTGGGTCCAGTGCATTACTAAGTCCTGAGTCCAGTGTGTTACTAAGTCCTGAGACCAGTGCGTTACTAAGTTCAAAGTCCAGTGCGTTACTAAATCCTGAGTCCAGTGCGTTACGAAGTCCAGAGTCCAGTGCGTTACTAAGTCCAGAGTCCAGTGCGTAACTAAGTCTTCAGACCAGTGCGTTACTAAGTCCTGAGTCCAGTGCGTTACGAAGTCCTGGGTCCAGTGCGTTATTAAATCCAGAGTCCAGTGCGTTACTAAGTCCTGAGTCCAGTGCGTAACTAAGTCCTCAGACCAGTGCGTTACTAAGTCCTGAGTCCAGTGCGTTACTAAGTTCTGAGACCAGTGCGTTACTAAGTCCTGAGTCCAGTACGTTAATAAGTCCAGAGTCCAGTGCGTTAATAAGTCCAGTGCGTTACTAAGTTCAAAGTCCAGTGCGTTACTAAGTCCAGAGTCCAGTGCATTATGAAGTCCAAAGTCCAGTGCGTTACTAAGCCCAGAGCCCAGTGTGTTACTAAGCCCTGAATGCAGTGCGTTACTAGGCCCAGAGTCCAGTGCGTTACAAAGTCCTGAGTCCAGTGCATTACTAAGTCCTGAGTCCAGTTCGTTACTAAGTCCTGAGTCCAGTGCGTTACTAAGTCCAGAGTCCAGTTCGTTACTAAGTCCTGAGACTAGTGCGTAACTAAGTCCTGAGTCCAGTGCGTTACTAAGTCCTGAGACCAGTGCGTTACGAAGTCCTGAGACCAATGCGTTACTAAGTCCAGAGTCCAGTGCGTTACGAAGTCCTGAGACCAGTGTGTTACTAAGTCCTGAGACCAGTGTGTTACTAAGTCCAGAGTCCAGTGCGTTATTAAGTCCCGAATCCAATTCATATGCTGTTCTGCATTGCTGTATAATGTATTGCTGGGATTTGTGGTCCCCCTACAGCCGGTGCCATTCTGCATTAGAGTGCAAGCTCCTCTGTACAGAAACTAATGTGACTCTGTAAGTGCGTTACAAATTCCTGAGTCCACCGCGTTACTAAGTCCTGAGTCCAGTGCGTTACTAAGTCCTGAGTCCAGTGCGTTACTAAGTCCAGAGTCCAGTTCGTTACTAAGTCCTGAGACTAGTGCGTAACTAAGTCCTGAGTCCAGTGCGTTACTAAGTCCTGAGACCAGTGCGTTACGAAGTCCTGAGACCAATGCGTTACTAAGTCCAGAGTCCAGTGCGTTACGAAGTCCTGAGACCAGTGTGTTACTAAGTCCTGAGACCAGTGTGTTACTAAGTCCAGAGTCCAGTGCGTTATTAAGTCCCGAATCCAATTCATATGCTGTTCTGCATTGCTGTATAATGTATTGCTGGGATTTGTGGTCCCCCTACAGCCGGTGCCATTCTGCATTAGAGTGCAAGCTCCTCTGAATATACCCCACAGGAAGTGGGGTGGATGACGCCGGCCCTAGCTCGCAGAGCAGGAAGTATGCCAAGAGCAGATCCGGAGAGGAGGTGCGTATTGCAACTTTTAGTTTTTGATAACTACGGGCTCTTTATTTCTAAAACTTTTTTGAATAAGAGGAGTTCTCCTTTAAGGCAATATTGTGTAATCTCTCCCTCTTTTATCGGTGTCGCATTTTAATTGTGTTTATTAGTGAAAAGATCTGACAAAAGAAGACAAAACCCCTTTGACATCGGGCCGCCTTAGTTCTCGTCTCTACAATAGGAACAAGCGCATTGTGATCGCATTATAAAGGGCGAAACGACCAATGAAAACCAACAAGCCGGGGAACTGATCGGGGCTGATAATAAAAGTGTGTCATCTTTGGTTTTCTTTCCTCGCCGGGTTCACAGCTGATGTATGAAATCTTTTTTTTCTGAGAATCTTGCAGGTACTTGTCTGCGCAGACGTGCGCCAGAGAATATCGCCCGCAGCTATTCAGGCTTTTGTGTTTTGATGTCACCCAACATTGTCCTGCGGTGAATGAGCGGAGAAAGCTCTGCGGTTGGTGAATCATTGTTTTCCTGTTTATATTTGCAGGTTAGAAATCACACAAGTGGTTTTTTGCTTTGCTGACAGAGTTGGTATAAGGCAGCACCACTTACTTTTTGCTTTGTTTAATATTTAAAGAGATTTTGACACTTTACCTATTAGGGGGGAAAAGGGACAGGTTCTCTATATCCATTGATATCTTCTCTGTGCTTCCCCACCACTTCAATCCTGCTTTAGGAGTCCGGACCCCCTGTGTAAGCTCCATGTCGGATGGTGTTGGAGCTTATACTGAGTTAACATGTGACCGGTTTCGAGCCTGGTGATTGGCTAATTGCAAGTGCTGCACCCTGCTGCCAGGACCAGATAACGGTAAAGCAAAGCAGATCACACCAGACAGTGCAGACAAAACACCTTTTAATGAATAAAATGTATTGCTGATAAATACATTATTAAAGAACTCTGGCTAGTTTTTCTATTAACCCTTGCAGTAGGGCTACCCCCGCACTGCAAGGGTTAACTGCTCGTTTTGGTCTAGGGACGGTTATACTCACTCGATCATCCAAGCTGGCCGGCTGTGACAGCGATCCCTCCAGCCTATCTCCTCCTCCACTGCAGCGATGGTATGTTCGCTCGGCCTCCTCCAATCCTATACACAATGCATAGAACGTGATGTCTCCGGGACCTCAGACAGCTGCAGTGGAGAAGGAAAGAGGCTCCAGGGACCGGTCTAAGAGCAAGCTGGCTCCGAGGATCAGGTGAGTAAAACTTTATTACATTTAAATACATTTATTGATTTTACTTTTTTATTTTTTAAAGGATATTTTACCGGTACTAGTGATGAGCCAACTTTTCTGGGTTTGGTTTGCTTGGATATTCACCAAACCCAGCCAGAAATCCAGGTTCTTCGAAAGTCCAAGCGAACCAAACCCAGGGGCTGCCTACATCCTAACAACTAGGCTGGGCCGCACAGCATCATGGGTTGCTAGGACACAGATGAGAGCATCATAACCACCAATGATGCTGTGGGGCCGCCAGCGTCTTAGCAATCACTAATGCTGTGTGGCTCGCACCGCGTCGTGGGTTGCTATGATGCTGCTGGCCCATATGTATACTCAGGGCTGGCAGCTACTCCACACCAAAGCATTTTCACCGTCTCCTTGGTTTTCAACTGAGATAATCTCAGACTGAGCCACAATGAAAATGAATTGTTCAGATACAGATTTATTCCAAGTTGAAGCAAAAGACTTTATCACAAAGCCAACACGTTTTGGGGGTCAGAGGGAGTCCCCTTCATCAGGGCTTGAAGGCATGTAGTAACCGCTGAACTGAATGGCATAATGAATGTACATTGTTTGGTATTAGGCTATAATCTTATAGAATTATTATTGTTGAAATGAATGATATTGCAGCATTACCTCTATACGAAGGATGATTTACACTGCCTGGTCCTAAATAAAGTCACCTCCTGGATTTCGGCCAGTGTTATGATCTGGGGTTGGTTCAGTTGGTCAGGTCTAGGTTCAGCAATGTTATGTGCCCAAAAAATGAGGTCAGCTGCTTTCCTGAATATACTGAATGATCAGGTTCTTCCATCAATAGATTTGTTTCTTCCCTGATGGCACATTGGGCATATTCTAAGATGACAATGTCAGGATTCATCGGGCTCAGATTGTGAAAGAGTGGTTCAGGGAGCATGAGACATCATTGTCACACATGGATTGGCCACCACAGAGTCCAGACCTGAACCCCATTGAGAATCTTTGGGATGTGCTGGAGAAGACTTTACACAGAGGTCCAACTCTCCCATGATCATTACAAGATCTTGGTGAAAAATAAATGCAACTCTGGATGGAAATAAATGTTGTGACATTGCAAAAGCTTATCCAAACAATGCCACATCGAATGTGTGCCGTAATCAAAGCAAAAGGCTGCCCAACAAAATATTAGTGTGTGTGACCTTTTTTCTTGGCCAGGAAGTGTATTTATAAAAAGATTTCCTTGTCAACCTTTTTCTTTTCCCATCATCCGCTAAATATAATATTTTTTTCTGAATGGGAACAGTAACTGAACATGTGACTCCTCTTCCATCACTTCCACTTGACCAACAGAAAATAAGTGCTGCCTGTTAACAATGCCAAACGTTTTATGTACCGCCGAAGTATGAATCAATGTATCACCATTCATGTCCGCAGCTGAAAGCCAGGCCCAGGCATTTCACATCTGTAATTGCTTTCTTAGGAGGAAGGAGAGGAGCTGGGTAATAGATTCCAGTAATATCGCTTGTTTCCTGGAGTAATTAGAGTCCACTCTTCTAATTGGAAAACCAGTCAGAGAATTCACACGAGACGCGAAAACAACAATCCAGGTTGCGGCTCCTCCGTGGACAGAACACAAGTAACAAGGCAAATATAAAAAGGTTTATACTTCCTGGTCTTAAAGGCAACCGCTCCTGAGGGACACATGGGGGGCTACCATTGTTGATCCCCTTCTGAACATGCTAGTCGTCTGACTAGTATAATGAGCATTTGGGTTCAGTAAGGTTTGAGTTACTAAACCTGGAGCACGGATGCACTTTTGTAAAGTCAGACATCTTTATTGACATGCTTGTTCCAGGTAATGTGGTCTTTGAAGGCTAGGCTGTAGACAGCCTGAGCTTAGTTTACATTATCTGAGATGTTGGGTTTCTCCTAATCCCAGGACATTGTTTGCTTCTTCCTACTTCTGGGGAGGATACAATCTTTAGGGTGTAATATTCAGGGCGGATATGACCCTTAGCCAGCCGTATCAGACAATAAACTTTTATTCATTTCCACAAACAAAGTAAATGGCTTATATTCAGCAAACACAAGACTTCGGCTCAGCGCCTGTATACTAAGTCCCACCTCAGGGTTAGAGTCCCAGCCTGCGCACAGAGGGTTCCAGTATGGACGCAGGTGCCCCAGCAGTGTCTCGGCAGACTGTATTCCACAGCTTAACACACATAGCCATGTGTCCTGTTCCAAACACTCCACACAGCCAGACTGACTGGCTTCCTGTTCCTTTTTAACACACCCTCTGGCTGGTGGTTTAACCCTTTCATTACCAGAACTGGCTGTAGTCAGGGATGGAGGCTCTGAATACAAGGTGACTTTAACGGGACCACCACCTAAACAAGGGAGGGATATACTGTCCATCCAGGACCCATTCCTGGTGTCCTGTACACGGGTTATAAATATGTATTCTCCCTTGGCCAAACACTGAGAGGTTTATGCTTGTAATGTGGGCTAGGGAAGAGGGTCATTATCTGTAGAGAGCTTATAGGAGGGTTCTTTCCTCCCAGGCTCTGCTTAGTGATAATGTGTGTTTAGCAGGGTCCAGCCTGTGCTTCCTAGGCCTGTTGACTGTAGGGGGAAGTCAATGTAAGAAGGGCCTTTAAATCCAGCCTGAGCCTAGGCTCAAGTAACCACAGGAAGACTTTGTTGGGGCATAAACAATCAGGAAGAAGGCTTGGAGCATCTTCAGAAAAATCTGCTATTCGGAATTGCGTCCAGCAGACTTGCGGGAAAGCTTCTACATGTACATAGACATGTCATAGACATGATTTGGAAAGCTCACTACTCAGCACATTAAGGTATCTGTGATTGTTAGAAGGCCATTTTCTATTGGGAGTCTGGTACTGCAGTATCTAGGGCCACCAACAGAGGTACTTAAAGGATCCATTGTCCTTGGACAGTCACTGCTAAAGATTCTACACCCAGCAATTGGTTGTTCTTAAAGGATCCATTTGTAACTAGAACGCTGCCACTGAAACAATAGAGCCCTCATTAGCTTTGATATTGCTGGAAGGCTGCTACTTGAGAAATTAGAGCCGCCAGCCATTTTTATTGCTGACCTGACCTGAGAAAGCCGGATACATTTTTGCTGTTTTTGGGTTTCCTGTACCCTTAACTCTCTCTCCGGACATTTCAGCCAGTACATTTTTCAAAGGAAGATTGATGGCCTTGAGGTCTGTCTTATTGTCACTACTGGACGGTCTGTGAGTGTTTGAGTGCAGCTACAGGGCAGGTCACTAAGGGGGAAAGGAGTAAGGCTCATTAAAATTCAGCAGCTCCTTTGGGGCTCATTGCTTTACAGAATGAGCAGCCTCCATGAGTCTTTCAGGAAAGGTTTCCTTGAGGCTGAAATTAGACCAACGCATTGTGAAAAACACATGATAACCGTCTTTTGTTACCGCACTTTACCATAGTGCATTGCAGTCCCTTTGGGATGGCATCCTAACTCACCTGGCCAGCACACCTCAACGCGTTCACGTACCACAATGCACAGATGGAAATAATGGCAGACAAGAAAGGAACAAAAAATGAGATAAGAGAATATACACCTTAAATAAAACTTTATTTTCACATATTTCAAAACAATACATAAAAAAAAGGAATCAAGCAAACGCAACAGTTTGGTAAAAATCTCCTAATCTCATCTAAAACTTTTATGGTGAACGTTGGTGAGCTGACGCACTCACTGATTTATTATATCTTTGCTCCAGTGCCACCTTTGTACTCCCATCACGCTGTAAAAAAATGACCATGAATGTTACAATTTGGTTGTACAATTTTTGTGCATTTTCTTTTAGATTGACCAAAACTATGTTGTATGACGGTCTTACATAGTTACATAGTATTTGAGGTTGAATAAAGACATTAGTCCATCAAGTCCAACCTATTAGGATCTCATTCTAGGAGATGATTCAATTTCTATCCAATCAGGCAAACTGATGGTAGTTCTAAAGAAGATTGTAACATGTCCGGTCACCTTTATGTACAAAAGACAGGATCCAGCTAATGAGAGTGAGACTCCCCCATAACGGCTGCGGCAGATCTAAGCAGGAACCTCAGATTTGGAGATCCGATTGACAAAAATTTAAAGTAAACATTTCCTAAGGAAAATAGAGGTTGCCACTGCTGGCCTCCTACTCAAAATGCTGTTATGGTGACCCTCTGACCCGTACTTTCTATGTCAGTGGCCCAAGTCAGAAGTCCTTATCTGCATACTTTTTTTTGGGTTAGTTACTGAAAGCAAGAAAGTCAGCATGGCAGGACAAGCATTTGCTAAACCTAAATTTGGCACTGGCAACTTCCATTGAAGTATTTCTTGAAGAAGATGGCGAATAAATCAGTAGGTCTTCTCCCCTCCCTGCTCAGCTCTGCTTCTCCCCTCTCTGCTCTCCCCTCCGCATGGGATGAAGTCAGAGTTTCTCCTCTTGTTTCTTCCATTCCAAATCTTGCAACACAAAAAATAACAACTGGCAGGTGGTAAAAGAAGAATGAAGTTTAACAGTGCGGTTCTGTGCCGCCATGTAGGAGGGACGAGCTCGACAGCTGCCAGCATGGAGACGATCACACAGCAGAACGTTGATGCCTGAGGGAAGGGAAGAGAAAGAAGAGATTACAAAGTGTGAGGATCGCTGGAGCCGTGCAGATTTGCATGTTCTAGCTAACAAAAAACAGTGCTGTGCTTAAAGGGACACTCGTTTCCCAAAATTAAAAACTCATGGAACTCAGTGTATACAGTGAAAATGTTGGTTTACCATATTCATATGTCAATACTAGGTGGCATATCTATTGTCTAGATCACATGGCATATCTATTGTCTAGAACACATGGAACTCAATATGTACATGTGAAAATGTTGGTCTACCATATTAATATGTCCATAAGTGGCATATGTATGGTCTGGATCAAAACTCATTCAATGGCCTGGAGCATCATTGCCAACAATGCATTGGATCTTGGAGCACAATCTCACTTAAATTGTAACTCTGAGCACCATTTATTTCCGTTGTCCTGATATCAGCTTCCTGTAACCACCTACACAGCATCCCTCAGATTAGTAGAACCATGCTAGAAGCCAACTGTGCTGTTTTGAAGTGCATATGTGATGATAGGAGTAGCAAGCAGGGGGTTGACTTATCAGTGTGCTGCTGCCTTTTCCTGTCCAATCAGCAGGCTGGGGTGTGGTTTTGACCAAGCAGTCAAGGACCTTGCTGAGATTTCTAGAAATAAAATCCCTTTGGCAAACAAAACAGTATGTATAGCAACTGTGCAATGAATTGCTATGGCTAGTCCGGGGCAATATTTTTGCACTCCGGCCCCTAAGGCCTGTCAGCGTGGTGCACTGGCACTTTAGATTTATTTATCCACTCTATGCACGTTTGGCACTTTTTTATTTTTAAATTGACCCACAGATGCTGAAGGTGCAGGTTTCTTCGGGGCCTATTCCTGACGCTGGGAGGAGATTCTGTGCCTCGTAGGGGGTTCTCTGTCTCCTCCCACCCAGGAGGTGGGTCTCTCTTCGGGAGAGCCCACTTGCCTAGTACTGTGAGGGACCTGTTGCGGCAGGTCCCCGAAGGAAATGGGTCCACCGGCCTTCGGGTTGGTGGGCCAACAGTCTCAACCCCTGTCAGGAGCCTTGCGCCACGGGGGGTCAGGAAAGTAGGTCCCTTCTTTTGAAAGACCTTGCACCCTTGTGCACGTTTTTGTGTGCTGTGATTTCACGGTTCACTTTTTTTGTTCACAGGGGGTAGTTTAATGCATGTCCACGGGCTTCAAAAAAAAAAGAAGAAAAAATGAATTGCTTGCCTCAACATCAGCTTTAAACACGAAGGATGAGGACACCCTATGACCCTATCCCTGAGTGAATTATATTAGCTTAGTCACTTAAGTACAAAAGGGAACAGCTAAATATCATAAACAAAGAATATAGAGTAAAAAACTATAGTACTGTGAAAGAAAGTGTACATATGAAATCTTTCTTATTATATTCAGCCAACTAGTCGTTCTCTTTTGACTTTCTCTTTCTAAAGAAATTAAACTGCACAAGTACCAGGTTCAGCTAAAACTAACTGGCCTCTTCATTTTGTAGATAAGGTTTAGGTGCATGCACAGTCAGATTTATGATCATTACAAAGCATATAAAGTAGTCTGCTAGATAATAAACTTTAGGAATTGCTAATCCTGAAACGAGTATGTGTCAGATTGAATTCCTTGCGTGATCACGCTAAAAAGGGCAATATCTTATACAACAAACAACCTGTCGAAGACAGTACATGCCTCCTTTCTCCACAGAAAGCCCAAACGGCTACTGCGACCATTCACTGAAGAGAAAGCCAAGCAGAGAGGAATTGTATAGAATCCAGACAGTAAATCAGCCACACACATGAGCCCTGTCAACTGGTTAAGGGGTAAGTTCAATGTACGGATTTTGTCCCACGATGACCACTTAGTTACTGTTAGTACATATCATAGGCAATGACTGTTTCAACCTGACCTAGCCTAATCATGGTCGGCACAGAGCTTCTGTCCATACATGCTCCCAGAAAGAACTGAAGCGTGTATTGTTCTTCAATACAGAATCTCTCCTCATTGTAGAACAGTGGGCAGTACCACTGTGGTTTTCCATTTATGCCCCTGTCCACCTAGAACCCCCTGCTGTATAGCACAAATGTAGCCTGACACTTCCATGAAGTCAGTTCAATGATCAAGTGTGAAAACATATGAAATCTCCCAAACAGACACTGGAAATTCCCCATTTCAGCCATATAACACAGGTGGAGTCAGTAACGAAACATTCACACAAATTAGGGGAAGCCCCTGCAATTAACGGATAGTTGGCTGCCAAGAATGTATATATTATATAAATTAACTACTGCGATGGAACTTCACGCATTTTAAGATTTCTATAATTATGATATGGCACTGATTTAAACACCGTAAATACAAAATTGCCCGCATACAAAGCAATACAAAATAAAAAAGAGGATGTAAAAACAACAGCTTTTTGAGTGCTACCCATTCACCTAATGGTCACGATACACTTAGTCACCTGATTGCTTTTGATGTTTTAATAAAATGATTTGGGCAACTATATGGCCAAAAGTATGCAGACCCTCTTCCAAATAACTGAGTTCCATTGACTCCGGTGAAGGGTACTGTTAATTTTATAGCATACAAAGACATTTTAGACCTTTGTGCCCTTCCAGCCTTGTGACAGTAGTTTGGTGAAGGTTCCTGTTCCAGTATGACTGTACTCCTGAGCACAATACCAGCTCCATGAAGACATAGTCTGATAAGTCTGGTGTAAAGGAACTTGAGTTCTGACCTCAGCCCTAGGGATGAATTGGAATGTTAATTTCAAGCCAGATCTTCTCATTCAACATCATTTACTGACCTCACAAATGATCTCTTGGCTAAAATGAGTAAATATTCCCAAAGACACCCTCCAGAATCTTATAGAAAGCCTTTCCAGAACAGTGAAGCCTGGTATAGCCACAAAGGTGCTTCATCTCTGTGGTTATACCAGCCAACAAACATAATAATGCCCGTGGTTTTGGAATGGAATGTCCAATATGCCCATTGTGATATTTGGGGAGATTAGCACATATGGTGAGCACTTAAAGTGACATTAAACCCTGAGATTTGTTAACATAAACCAATACTGTAAAGTGTGCCTTACTGTAATCCATGGTAGTTCCCCTCCTCTTTGCTGCTTTTCCTTTTAAATCCTCATGTCTTCTCATGCTGGGGGAGAACTTCCCTTTTCAGCTCAGGGCCTCTTCCTGTAGTGCTGGCTCAGGTTACAAGCCTATACAAACCTATACACAGACACCGTGTATCCATTCCTGAGACAAGGCAGTCTGCTGCAAAACAGAAGTTCTGCCCAGCATGAGAAGACATGAGGATTTAAAAGGAAGAGCAGCAAAGAGAAGGGAAACTACCATGGATTACAGTAAGGCACACATTACAGTATTGGTTTATGTTAAAAAATCTGAGGGTTTAATGTCACTTTAAGGACCAGTCTCTGAGCCGTGCCTAACAGAGAAAAAGGACAGTCTTTTATTTCTTCAAAGGCAGACAACCAAGGAAGTTCAACATAAAATAGCTTTCTTCAGCAGTACAACATTCTCGGGTTGTCTTGTTCAGTCAGTGTCCCAGTCCCAGGACTTTACTGTATTCTTCAACATAACTCTTCAAGAATACTCTGTACCCTTGAGCAGCTTTTGATTCAACACACACACCTTGTGTGCCCGGCTCTCTCAGCCTCTCCAAACCTTCCAGCCTCCCAGGCTGTTCCTCTGGTGCCTCCAGCACACACCACACCAGCCCTCCCCTTGAGCTCTGGTCTGAGCTCTTAATTAGGCTGTTCTCAGCCACCTGATCACCGGCAACACCTGACCTCAGGACTGGAGATTTCATCCCACCCAGAACTCTGAGAAATCTCCAGAGATCCAGATCCCAGCTACAACCTGGAAAAACCAGAAGCAACTGAAAGACCAGCTTCTTCCCTGCAGAACTATTTGCAGTCTGGAACCTCTCAGCCCCTCTGGCTGAGAGTCCTAGTTAACCATGTTGCCAGCATACTCCATGGCATTGCCACGCACTGCCACACCATATAGGTGTGATAATCAGATGTTCATTAAATGTTTGGCCACATATTGTGTTTCCATTCCTCAAATGTAGTCACACACATTACAATCTGATTGCACAATGTCCTTTAGATATACACAGACTGTGTCTTGAGACGGCCACCCTAAACAATTTACTCAACTTATATCTAATCAGTTCGGACCTCACACTACATAGTGGTTGTTAAATCTATTGACTGTGATATCAGATTGAAACTGTCTCTAGCCTTGCGAAATGGCCCTACACAACTCTAAAGGCTGTGACACACTGCACGTGAAGCAGCGCAGAGCGGTGGCGCGCTGCCGCCGCGTGCAGTGTGTCATGTAATTTCTCTCTGGCACGTCAGCTTGCGCATTTAAAGCCGCACATCACGATGCGAAGTCCATTCGGATGTTACGCGCGAGCCGATTGGCTGAAGGTGCAGTCCTTTATCTGGCCGCGCTCAGCTCACATACTACATGCGAACCTCCGGCCTGACAGCTTTGCTTTACACGGCTTGGCATGCAGTGTGTCACGGGCTTAACCCCTTCGTGACGGGAGACGTACACTGTACGTCCAGCCACAAAGGGACCAAATGACTTGTCACGTACACTGTACATGACGAGTTATTTGCTGCTTTAGAGGGCTGTTAATCGCTGAGAATCAGCTTTTAACATTCATTAATGGATGCCCTTACTACAGAGGCATTCATTAATGAAAGGGTTAACCTTTTTAGACACCCGATACCTTAATATCGGGTGTCTGAGAGTCACAGCAGAGGGACACAGATGCCGGCTTTTGCCGGCATTCTGACAGCTCGTATAGATCGAGAGATATCTCTCTCAAGCTATACTGGCTTTTTTTTTATCTTTCATGAATAGACACATAATGTGTCTATTCCTACAATGTATCTATTCCTGGAAGAAGAATGTTTCAGTTTGCTGATCGTTGTTGCAACAATCAGAAAACCTTTAGTGACAGCTGAATCATGGAACTGCTGCAGGATCAGTGTCACTAACTTATTATCGGCTCTGAACCCACTGTGCCGGAGCAGCCACTGGCAAGGATGGCAACTTTAAGGCAGGCCATGACAGTCAAGTTTTTATCTGGGGAGGGTTGGTTTCTATAGATGAGATGATGAGCTAGGTAGGCTAAGGCCACATAAGTATACTTTGTCTGAAAGTGTGCTTATCCTTTAAGTCACAGAGTGCACTTAGCTAACCTCAATCTGAGTTTTATGTAATTATCTGCAGACAAAATCCAGAGAGTGCCTCATGTGTAGGATGCTTGGATCTGTTTGCTAAAGAGCTGTGTAGCTGCCTAACCTGATATATTACCATTTGGATTCAGGTGTTGATCTGGTGGCTGGGAGCATCTTCTCAATGTGGACACTGATCAGGCCTGCCTTATGTAAGAAACAGGGAGGAGCGTACAGTGGGTGTCCACAAAAGGAGGTTCCCAGATTACCAAAAAAAAGGAAGTGGGTTGGACTGGTGCACTATGGTCTGGTATGGTATGGACTGGTGGGACTATATGCTCCCCATATGGTTTTCATTTTCAAATTCTTACCAAACTGTACTCAAAATTGTGATTTTGAGTGTCCCAAAATTCTGACCTTTGTACATCCACAGAAACAGAATTGTGTGATTCTACGCAAGGCTGCGTGCTGTATACTACACTGAACACTTGGAATTCTGTGACACTGAATGTGACATTCAAGCAACAGGACAAACAGATGCCATCCCAAGAAGTCTGAGCCTCAGAGACGCCCTTGTACTGGTGACAGTGAAGCTGGCTGGGTATACACTTCACAGTCTTGGCCTACTTCTGCAGCTGCCTCTGACTCAGACCCATTGAATGATGGATATGCAGATACAGGCCAAGGCATATTTCAAACAACAGGTGAAATTCAACCACTCTCAACCGAGAGCAAACAAGACCAATGCCAAACAAAGGTTGCATGTATAGTGTTGGTGCTACATCTCCTTACTCTTGGTGGTAAATGTCGGAGCTCTGGATTTATATACAGCACAGCCATGCGGGAAGAGATACTCACTTCTGTGTCAGCTGGCAGTGCAAGATAGGAAAGGCAATAAAAGAGTGCTGAATGGACAGTGACTCTCTTGGAGGACATAGTTCTAAAAGGATACTAACTCTACAGGAGGGCAAAAGGTGCTGAATGGACCCTGATTCTCCGGGGGTGGGGGTATTAAATGGATACTGACTATATCAGAGGACAGATCGGTGAATGGCCACTGACTATATTGGAAGGCAGATTGCTGAATGGATACTGACTCCCATGGAGGGCATAATGCTAATAAGACAAAGAGCTGAATGGATGAATGGACACTGATTGTCTTGGGGGAGCAGAGTATTTACTGGATAATGAGTATATTGGAGGACAGAGCGCTAATATGGGCACTGACTATATTGGAGGACAGATTGCTGAATGGATACTGACTCTCTTAAAGGGCACAGTGCTACAGAGATATTAACAATT
>NW_017306283.1:3062441-3064105 GCF_000935625.1 Nanorana parkeri
AATGGGCACTGACTATATTGGAGGGCAGAGTGCTAGAATGGGCACTGACTATATTGGAGGGCAGAGTGCTAGAATGGGCACTGACTATATTGGAGGGCAGAGTGCTAGAATGGGCACTGACTATATTGGAGGGCAGAGTGCTAGAATGGGCACTGACTATATTGGAGGGCAGAGTGCTAGAATGGGCACTGACTATATTGGAGGGCAGAGTGCTAAAATGGACACTGACTATATTGGAGGGCAGAGTGCTAAAATGGGCACTGGCTATATTGGAGGGAAGAGTGCTGAAAGAATATTAACTCTGCCAGATTAACAGATACTAAAGCAATGTGGCAGAAAGCCATCAACTGCTGTGTTGATGCTACTGAATGACGGCATCATATGTGTCCCCTTAAAGGAGAACTATGGGGTCAGTGTTTTTCCCCATAGTTCTCCTTGGGGTAACGGGAGGACACAAACTAGCGTCCTCCCGTCACCCTAAGCTCAGTATACAGCTACAGCTCGCGGTATACTGAGACGCCGCACCTGGAGCGGATCCCGACTTAGATGACGGGATCCGCCCAGCTGCGTGAGTGACAGCTGGCTCTGCCTATATAGAGGCAGAGCCAGCTGTACCCGCCCCCTCCCCCGTCCGTTCCGCCAGTCAGCGCTGGCAGATCGGAGCGGGGAGAGGGGAATCCAGCCCCTCCCCCTGTCACGGCAGAGAGCCGTGACAGGATCGAGAGGTGAGGGAACCCGGTATGTGTTCCCTCACCTCCCGATCTACTGAGCCGACCTGTGACAGTCTCAGTGTCACAGGTCGGCTTAGAACTATGAGGTGAGTGGAAATCACTCACCTCATAGTTCTTCTTTAAATGTATTTTAATACAGTTGCCATAAATACCCAAATTCTGTCTTTATATTAGTGTGCTGTAATCCCATGTACAGCTGCATGCCCAGCAGCCGCCCGTGCTATGATGATGTTACAGGGAGTAAAAAAAAGTTATTTCTCACTACAGGAACAATGTAAAAGAAAAAAATAACGATGGGACATGATCTAAGGGAGGGAGAGGGGGAGGGGGGGTTGTATGGGAATCTGGAGTTTACAAATCCTTCAGGCCCCATTCACACTGAGCGATTTATCGCGTGGTAATTCCCACGCGATATCGCTCTCCAATGCATGGCAATGGGGCTCTGTCCGTCGCTGTCGCGGGTCGTGCATCGCTACAGCAGGACCCTTTTTGGAGCGGATTTTGCCGCGATTCTAGCTTGCTCAATGCAAGCATTTGCGCGATATCGCGCAAAATGCAAATCGCGCGACAAACGCGCGATTTGCGAATCGCTCAGTGTGAATGGGGCCTTAGGCTCTGTTCACACCTAGGCGTATCGAATATGCGCGTTTGTCTCACGCTTTGTGACAGGCGTTTTTACCACGATTTGCGGTAAAAAAAAATGCGCGACAGACGCGTGTTTCCGAGGGCTACTTGGCTGTATCCCAATGGAAACGCGTGACAAAAACGCAGCAAAGAAGCTCATATACCTTTTCAGGCGTAGGCCGTTTTGTAGCGCGTTCAGACGGGCTGAAATACGGCAAGGTGTGAACCATACCCATAGAAAACAATGGGATTTTCATGTTTGAGCGTTTTGTAGAGCGTTCGTAGTGCGTTGAACGCGCTACAAAACGT
>NW_017306283.1:3065699-3073028 GCF_000935625.1 Nanorana parkeri
CTGTCACGGCAGAGAGCCGTGACAGGATCGAGAGGTGAGGGAACCCGGTATGTGTTCCCTCACCTCCCGATCTACTGAGCCGACCTGTGACAGTCTCAGTGTCACAGGTCGGCTTAGAACTATGAGGTGAGTGGAAATCACTCACCTCATAGTTCTTCTTTAAATGTATTTTAATACAGTTGCCATAAATACCCAAATTCTGTCTTTATATTAGTGTGCTGTAATCCCATGTACAGCTGCATGCCCAGCAGCCGCCCGTGCTATGATGATGTTACAGGGAGTAAAAAAAAGTTATTTCTCACTACAGGAACAATGTAAAAGAAAAAAATAACGATGGGACATGATCTAAGGGAGGGAGAGGGGGAGGGGGGGTTGTATGGGAATCTGGAGTTTACAAATCCTTCAGGCCCCATTCACACTGAGCGATTTATCGCGTGGTAATTCCCACGCGATATCGCTCTCCAATGCATGGCAATGGGGCTCTGTCCGTCGCTGTCGCGGGTCGTGCATCGCTACAGCAGGACCCTTTTTGGAGCGGATTTTGCCGCGATTCTAGCTTGCTCAATGCAAGCATTTGCGCGATATCGCGCAAAATGCAAATCGCGCGACAAACGCGCGATTTGCGAATCGCTCAGTGTGAATGGGGCCTTAGGCTCTGTTCACACCTAGGCGTATCGAATATGCGCGTTTGTCTCACGCTTTGTGACAGGCGTTTTTACCACGATTTGCGGTAAAAAAAAATGCGCGACAGACGCGTGTTTCCGAGGGCTACTTGGCTGTATCCCAATGGAAACGCGTGACAAAAACGCAGCAAAGAAGCTCATATACCTTTTCAGGCGTAGGCCGTTTTGTAGCGCGTTCAGACGGGCTGAAATACGGCAAGGTGTGAACCATACCCATAGAAAACAATGGGATTTTCATGTTTGAGCGTTTTGTAGAGCGTTCGTAGTGCGTTGAACGCGCTACAAAACGTGCAGGTGTGAACCAGGCCTTAACAAAACAGTTGGTAGCCAAAGTATAGGTTATCTGTTGACCTCATTGACCATAAAAGTTCGGGAAGCATTCCAGCTACCTGTTGCAATGACTATTATCTAAACTGCAGAGAGTCTTATGACTGCCCTCTCCACCCTTATTCTCCCACCAACTGTCATTGATTTCTCTGGAAAAACCGCCGATCGGTTCCAATATCAACAATAAAACTCTTCTATGCAAATTTCCAGCATTAAACAGAAACATTCTTTTTTAACTGACTGCAAATATGCTCATGCAAAACAGGGATCAAACATTAACCTCCCAAGACCCCAGGTCTACAGCAAGTATATTCAAAGCCTCATTTGCATGCCACTCCCAGCATTCCTGGCACAGTAACAGAAAAGGGTTCCTCATAATGTGGAGAAGGAGTTACAATAAAGTAAATGTTGACGAACCTCTCTGGCAGTTCAGCAGAATAGATTAGTAATTGTTCTCCGCTGAGTAACATTGCTGTGCGCTTAAAGGGAAACCGTTGGAAATTTTCAGGGACTTTGAAGTAAGTACAGTCATACCTCAGTTCACGAACGCTTCTGTTCGCGAACAATTCGGTTTGTGAACAGGAAGTTCAGTAAAACTTTGTTTCCGTTTGCGAACTCCAAATCGTATGACGAACACGACAGCGGCCATCTTCTCCACTCTGACACCAGGTCGTGGCTTCCTCTAGACGAGATCACGGTCGTAGACAGACCTGTGCACACTTGCCCACCTTATGGGGAAATTTGATTCGGTCCGCGGACAGAATCATGGAACGAATCAAGTTTGTGAACCGAGGTACCACTGTATTGTGAGGGTTATGGGAAACCAATTTTTGGCATGACCCTCACCTGTTTTGTTACCCTGCTACCATGCTAAATTTTCCTGATCATTTTTCATTTGCGGACTTGTAGATTCTCCAAGTGCACTGCTTGATTGCCAGACCCCAGTGCTGTCACACGGTGGGGAGGAGGGCATACCATACCGTGTACCAGGGGCGTCCAGAGGTGTGGTGACACCCGGTGCGGGTACTGGGTGACACCCCGCCGTGATGTCATCGCGCATGCGCGGTCATCTAATTGACTCCTCATGGTGGCCATCTTAGTGATGGACGCCGGCAGAGACAGGAGGGGACGTTCACCCGGCGAGATAAGGTATGCCGCCGGGTCCCCTCCTCTCTCCTGACACTGTCGGGCTCTCGGTCCATGACTGAGTGCCCAACTTTTAAGAGGGGGTGGACACCAAAATGACTGCTGCACCCCCCTTGCGATGCTACTGCCATGTACAGATACATCAGGGAGTGATCAGTACTTGTGTAGAATATATGTGAAGCAAAGGGAATCAAGCTGGTGAACAGAACTGGGGATGGTACATTAATGCACTGGGTGATGCCCGCAATAGACTGGAGGTAGGAGGGTTGTTGGTTACTTGAGGAGGTGGGGACCTCCCACCCCAACCTTCCATGCCTTCCTATTGGCTGATGAATGCAATGGGCAGGCTTACTGGACAGGAGAAGCCAGGCTGATTATTGGCCAGCCATCTGTGTGGTTGGTCATTGTCTCGTAGAGGTTTTGGTGGACACTGGGTACTCTGGAATTAAACTGAACCTTTATGGACCCACAGGTTTACTTTATAAACCCACTCCAAAGTGGTATAAGAGGAGCCTAGTATGCCATGGGACAAACGGAAATCTGTCACGAGAGAAATACGGAGGGATAAGGCCAACGTTGCTGGATTAGAGGAGACTATGGCTGGATTAGATACATTTTAAACCACAAATTGAGATACAACAATGTAGCAAGGCACGTTTCAACTTCAGATCTGCATACATAATCCAGCCACACAACTAGCAGCTCCTGCATATTTTACCATTCGGATGTGTGGGACAAAGTAGTCAAGTAGGGTCTATTTACAATGACTGCTGAGGGGTGCAGGCCTGGGACCTCAAATGCAGAGATCTCGCAGCCTATAAAGACATAGGAGGCTGTTGAGTGATGCAAACCTCCAGGATCTGATGATACTTCAAACATCAGCTTGGTGCAGACTGACTCTTTAAATGCAAGATAGCTGATGATGTTTGGGTCTGAAGACCTTGATGTCAACAAACGTCTTGTGTGCCAACTCCCCTGTCCAATGCTTCATAGACATAAAAATGTTCTTTGTAAGAATTTGGGTGAAGACAAGAGCGGCCTTCTTATTGCAGTCTCCACGTGGAGTCTCCATTGCAGAGCAGGATTTTGCTGCATGAATGGTTAGGCTGTGCAAGGCGACATCGTCTACGCTCTAACCGCGGCACCGCTCATAATTTATTGCCACAGTGAATCCTTGGAAATGGTTTTACACTCAGTTTTATCTCCCAAGCTGGCCTCCGAGCCACAGACACAAGACCAGACCATACATTGCCATATATCACCGTGAGGAAGTTACATAAAGCAGAGCTTCAGACAAAAAATAAAAAACACCCTTTCAAGTTAACCCAATCCCTAAAATCTCAATTGAGCTCTAACATATGATGGAAATTTCAAAAATGTTTAAAAATTTTAATTGAAAGAATACTTGGCGATTCTGCCATGCACTTCCTGTTAGAGTGTGACAACTGTCACCCAGTTGTGCTTCTGGGTCTTCTTTGATTAAGCCCGTCTGTGGTGAAATATGTTAGAGCTTGAGAGGGACTGAGTGGTATCTTGTTGGAGTCAATAAAGTTATTTTTATTCTCATCAGAATGCGGTTCTTTGGGATTTATAGACTGTACTTGTGGGTTGTCGCCCTGCCACATGCACCCCTGTTGGGGGAAAAACCAACGGCTCCTGAGGGGGCATCACCTCAGTGCTTTGCATTCATAGAATTGTAACACTGACATCATCACATTAGTGCTGCTCTCAGCATCGTGAAGGACCGCACAGCACCAGAGAAGTAGTGCAAAGGAAGCTAACCCTGCTTGTTATATCATCAGCCGAAAGACATATAGAAAAGGTAAGTATACACAAAAAGACAGACCCAGAGATACTGACCAGAGGGGCTGCATGACTGGGGGGAGGAAAAGTCCCTGTAGAAGGGGTTGAAAATAAAATGGGAATTAGCTGATCTTATCTGAATGGACATTGGGGTCAGGTGTCCGGGAGGAGCTGCATGGGTTGGAACTGAAAGACCTGAGGGGCGTTCTTTCTGGAAAGTCGACGGAGGAGGAAGCAGGTTGTCCCACCCGCACTACCTGAATTTTGTGGTTTCTGATGGTTGCAAGGTCCCTTTTTTATGTCATGGCAGCTTGGCGGGTTAGGGGGTCTTTGGGGGGTCTGAAACAGCAGAGGGGGGATGGGGGACCATCAGCTGGTATGGGTGCCTCCCCCTGTTGGTGTCAGTATTTGTAGGGGGTAGCTTGGCCCCTTGGAACTTGGGAGCAGTAACTGTCCTCGAGCTGGTTGGAGTGTAGCTGGGGACATGGGAGAGGCCTTATTTCGTCTGTTGGGCACCCAAAGACCCCTTCTTGGATCCAACAGTTGTTTAGATTATTTATTTGTATATTATTTTGTTTATTACCTTGGTTATTGTTAAAGTTGGTTTGGTGAATAAAAGGGCTGCTGTGGCCATTTAAATCCATGCTGCACAGCAGCAAAAGCCTGAGGGTTCTAATCCTTCCTACATCTGTCCAAGAAAATAAAAGCTTTGTCTGAAGTTACTTGTTAAGTCCCACAATGTATTGCAGGACAAGGTACTTTTTGCTATGCTGGATTAAATATCTATCCGTATACTGTATGTGTATTATGACTTTAGCAGCTGACCTTTCCTATGCAGCAGCTGCTGTGACCCAGTTTCCTAGGGAAAGGTGATTGTGTAACAGAATATTTTTCTATGACTTTGTACAATAGGAGTGTTAGGGACAAAAGAATGGTTTACTTTAACGTTACTCATCCTTTGATAGTTATATGACTTCAGCGTGTTCATGCTTAGTCATTGTCGTTATTAAGCGACATGTAAACATCATGAGCAAGTTGGCACGGCCGGGGGAAAAGGAAACAGCTGACAGACTTAGGCCTTCAGCTGCAGCCAAGAAGAGATTACCCAGGAACAGTGATGGTCAACATTCACAATACAGTGGGCCTCGAGTGCAGCCCTAGAAATTGACAATTGGTCACACATAATATATAGAATATGGGATGAGATGGAAGACTGTCAGACACTGGAAATGCTCCAGGAGTGACTTGAGACTTGAGATATGTTACAAGAGACAGTGAGAGACTGAGGACATGATGAGACACTGAGAGACTGAGGACATAAAAAGACAGTGAAGAACTGGGGGCATGATACAGGAGGCAGTCAGAGACTAAGGACATGAGGAGACAATGAAGTACTGGGAACATGATAGAGGAGACAGTCAGAGTAGGGACTTGAGGAGACCCTGAAAGACTAGAGATATGACAGAGGAGACAGTCAGAGACTGAGGACATGAGGAGACAGTCAAGGACTAGGGACATGATAGAGAAGACAGTCAGAGACTGCGGACATGCTACAGCAGGCAGTGAAGGACTGGGGACAAATAGAGAAGACAGAGAAGTATTAGGAATATGACAGAGGACACAGTCAGAGACTGAGGAAATGCTCAAGTAGACAGTGAAGTACTGGGGACATGATAGAGGACACAGTAAGAGACTAAGAACACAACACTGCTTGGAATTCCAATGCAACAGAGGCAGAGTTGTCAGCCTACAAAAGAAAATTAGTAGTTTAATTAGGATTCCTGGCAGGATCATCAGTTATTTTCCTGTCTTTGTAGCCAAGAAACAAAACATGTGAAATGTGCATGAATTGGAGGGATTGTGGTGATGATGTACACTATAACTGGCAAAGGCTGATTTAATGAGTAGATTTCCTTTACTGGCTTGAATAAGCACCTATGCAGAGAAAACACTGGCTACTCTCTCCTTGGGCCCAATGGACAAACCGGAACAGCAGGTGAAGTGAAATCTTCCAACGGTGACACCTGTTCTGTCTCCAAGAGGGGATTCCCCTTCTTTTGTGTCTCTATGTTAGTAAGTGAAGGAAATCCTCCTGGTGGGACATAGACATTTGTAAAGCTCTTCACCCTTCCCCATTCCATCTAAAACTAGAAAAATAGTTTGGGTTTTAAATACACTTTCGTCATGTCTGATGAGCTCTGGGAGGATGTTCTAAGCTCTGTACAGTTGGTTTCTATGTCCCCATCACATAAACTGACACAGTTATTCATCATTGACAGAGTGTACCGTACCCCCAAAATTTTACATAGAATAGGTCTCTGGCCTTACTCCTCTTGTACTAAATGCCACCAACCACAAGGGAAGCTTATTCACCTGTTGTGGCGTTGTACCAGGTTACAGCAGTATTGGAGGAAAGTTATTTTCACCTTGAATGTTTTATATGGTATTTTACTCAATGTTGACCCTCTTACTTGTGTTTTAGGTTTTATTGACACTGCTGGCCTTGAATCTCCCATATCATTAGTCCTGACTAGATCGCTCTTTATGGACCGTAGACTGATTGCAGTAAAATGGATGTTCATATGATAGCTTTTAAGAAGCACACTTGCTGTTTACATAACACAATGAGTAAATTTGAATCCATGTGGTTTCTGTGGTTGGAATGGATGTGCCCTTAACCTGTCTAATGTCATAGCCATTACTTCTTCTTTTTCTTGTTGTGTTGTACTATTGTACCCCTAATGTGTGTTGTAAAAGTAAAAAATGTTTTTGTTTTGGTTTTAAATTTGATTAAAAAAATGCACTTTCGTCAGTAAGTAAAACAATTCTCTTATGCGTTTCAGCAATTCATTGGAGTTCAGCTTGAAAGTTATTGTGTTCAAAGCTGTGAATTACAGAACTGTGTTTATAATTGTTTCAGATATATTTCCCGGTAATCTTGCCGGAGCTGAGGGATCACTAAACACAAAAGGACTTTGTACATGTTACATCGTCCTCATAACTATCTGGTGACATAAGCTGCGATTGCAACACTTCATGCAATACTAGTTTTATAGAACTTGCTTTGGATGTTTATGACATAATTAGACCGTTTTTATTTGTTCTGCAGGATTACTTTGGAGTTCTCCAGCTACATGGTTATACCTTGATGAGGTGCCAGCAGATGTTACTAATGGTCATTCTTTATCAGGATTACATAACGCGGCCTTCGTCTACTTTTACCAGAGGGAGGAACCCTTGGAATAACTTCCAAGTCTTGGGGAACCTCTGCTAATAATGGAAAACACCCTGGGCTGCTTCATAGGGCAAAATAATTTTCAGCAAAATAAGGAAATTAAAAAAATAAAAATTATGTAGTATAATATATATA
>NW_017306283.1:3073097-3088237 GCF_000935625.1 Nanorana parkeri
CTTACATTTCAGTGGGAAAGTTCCCCCTTACATTGACAGTCAGTCAGTAAAGTGCTTCATTACATTGGTGGTCAGTAACGTGTCCTCTTACATTGGTGGTCAGTAACGTGTCCTCTTACATTGGTGGTCAGTAACGTGTCCTCTTACATTGGTGGTCAGTAAAGTGCTCATTTATATTAGAGTTCAGTGAAATCCCTCTTACAATGGTGGTCAGTGAAGTGCTCAAGTACAATTAAAAAAAGTCATGGTTAGGAAGAATGTTACATAGTTACATAGTTACATAGTATTTGAGGTTGAATAAAGACATTAGTCCATCAAGTCCAACCTATTAGGATCTCATTCTAGGAGTACCCGTACCCCTGTATATTACGGTCCCTTAAGAAATCGTCCAAAAGTTTCTTGAACAATTCCACATTATTTGCTGAAATCACCGCCTGTGGCAGTGAGTTCCAGACCCTAACTGATCTTACTGTGAAGAACCCCCTTCGCCCCTTGTGCTGGAATTTTTTTTCCATCAATTTTAGGTGATGGCCTCTAGTTTTTGTAACGTTAATTTTAATTAACGTTAATTTTAAACAGTTTATCGCTAATGTTGCTACCACCAACATGGAAATCATATCCCCCCTTAATCTCCTCACCTCTAATGTGAACATAATTGAGCATTTTAAGTCTTTGTTGTATCCCGGTTTCTGTCAACCACTGGGGTATATTTTGAGTTAAACTGGGAGTTTTATCATGTGTGTCAAACCCGTTTCCCTCCCGAGTGTATACTGAGGAGAAAAAAGCGTTCAACAACATAAAATGTCTTTTATGTTGTTTAGTGGGAAGAAGTGGGAAGAATATCCCTTATTTTGGTTGTCAGTGGAAAGACTGTCCTTATGCTGGCATTCATTGTGAGTAAGAAAAACGCCCTTTTATTGTTGGTCAGTGGGAAGAATGTCCCTTACATTAGTGGTCAGTGAAGTGCTGTGTTATATAGGTGATCAGTAAAGTGTCCCCTTACATTGGCGGTCAGTGAAGTTCCCTGTTACATCAGTAGTCAATTAAGTGTTCATTTATATTAGTGGTCAGTAAAGTGATCTTTTACATTGTTGGTCAGTGAAGTGCTTTGTTACATAGGTGGCCATCAGAGTGCTCCATTATGTAGTAGTCAGGAAAAATGTCTATTAGGATTGCCCAGTGTCAGTGGGAAGAATGTCCCTTACATTGGTGGTCAGTGGGAAGAACGTCCCTTACATTGGTGATCAGTGAGAAGAATGTCACTTACATTGGTGATCAGTGGGGAGAATGTTCGTTACATTGGTGGTCAGTGGGACAAATCCTCCTTATACTGGAAAATAAGTGGGAAGAATGTCCCTTACATTGGGGATCAGTGGGAAGAACGTCCCTTACACTGGTGATCAGTGGGAAGAATGTCCCTTACATTGGTGATCAGTGGGAAGAATGTCCCTTACATTGGTGATCAGTGAGAAGAATGTCCCTTACATTGGTGGTCAGAGGGAAGAATGCCCCTTACATTGGTGGTCAGTGGGAAGAATCCTCATTATACTGGTAATAAGTGGGAAGAATGTCTCTTACATTGGGGATCAGTGGGAAGAATGTCCCACACACTGGTGATCAGTGGGAAGAATGCCCCTTACACTGGTGATCAGTGGGACAAATTCTCCTTATACTGGTAATACGTGAGAAGAATGTCCCTTACATTGGTGATCAGTGGAAATAATGTCCCATACATTGGTGATCAGTGGGAAGAATATCCCTTACATTGGTGATCAGTGGGAAGAATGTCCCTTACAGTGGTGGTCAGTGGGAAGAATGTCCCTTACATTGGTGATCAGTGGGAAGAATGTCCCTTACATTGGTGATCAGTGGGAAGAATGTCCCTTACATTGGTGATCAGAGGGAAGAATGTCCCTTACATTGGTGATCAGTGGGAAGAATGTCCCTTACATTGGTGATCAGAGGGAAGAATGTCCCTTACATTGGTGATCAGTGGGAAGAATGTCCCTTACATTGGTGATCAGTGGGAAGATTGTCTCCAACATTATATTGGTGGTCAGTGAGAAGAATACGCCTTACATTGGTGATCAGTGGGAGGAATGCCCCTTACATTATATTGGTGGTCAGTGAGAAGAACAATTTCTTTATTATAAATATAGGCAGGTACACAGTATATATGATTCTGCTTAAATTCCAACATGAAAAACTGCAATCAGCTGGGTATAATGTATTACTATATTACTATCCTTTACAGCCTTGCCCATCATGTTGATCAGTAAAACCTGTGAAAGGACTTTGTATATATATGACACCTCCTCCTTAACTAGCAAATTACATAAGAGTATAAAGTTGAGTAATGAATGTTACAGGCAACATTATAAACATGTCATATGGAGGATTTAAAGGGACACTGTCTGCAGGCACTCTTCTGCTTCAGTTTTGATTTACTAGGTAGTCCCTTAAGCGCTATGCAAGGTTACAAGACAGGACGAAGCACCAAGCTTTAAAATGTTTTCTTTCCGGCAGCATATCCCAACTAGGACCTGTTCTTCCTTGTTATGGATTGATACAAATTATTTATTGAAAGAACAAGAGAAATATTCAAAAACAGGTCTTATTATAACTGATATTCACCAGCAAAAGGCAGGTCAAATGTGGGTTGTGTCGACCAAGAGTGGAAGAGACAGTGGTAGTCTCTGGTTGTCATCTAATTAAGAACCTATGTTTGCCTCATGAGCAGGGCCGGATTTCCCACAAGGCCAACAAAGGCCCGGCCTCGGGGCAGCAGGAAGTAGAGGGGCAGCAGGGGTGTGGAATTCCTATCTCCTGATGCCTGGATCATGCAGTTCCAGGCACCGAGTGGGAAGTTATTTTCTATATTTAGCCCTGCTTTGGGCAAGCAGAGCTAATTGTACAGCGGGGAAGCCGCCGCTTGTTTTGTACAAGTGATCTCGACAATGTCGTCCGAGATCACTTGTATGCAGCCTGCAGGTCAGCCATTCTCCATTGGGTTTGGCTGGTAGGGGGGTGCATTGAAGAACCTGGCCTTGGGACAGCAGAGAGAGTAAATCTGGCCCTGCTCATGAGGGGACCTTTAATGTTTTGAAACATTGTGGCCACTAGTGATACCATGCATGTTTAATGTCTGAATAAAGCCGTTTTACATGTTGGACCACGATGTGCGGGTGACAACTTTGATACTAATTAAAGCCTCTTTCCAGGAAAATTCCCTTCCCATCCATTGTTTCCACCACCCTCCCACAGTTTCACAAGTAACCTCTTTTAATCCACCTAAATTTACATAGTTACATAGTTATATATATAGTATTTGAGGTTGAATAAAAGGCACAGGTCCATCAAGTTCAACCTTTGTGTGTATGTGTGTGACTGTGCATGTGTATGTGTGTATACGAGTCCCCATGTGATCCTGTTTTAAAGAGTACCTGTACCCCTGTATGTTGCGGTCTCAACGTCTGTGTTCCTCAGAGCAACTTTCAGGTGTGACTGGTCATCTCAAAGAGGTGAGGACAGGTCACCAGCACTCCAAAACGCAAGGAATATATTGTTTATTGCAAATAATGTCACATAGGTCAAAATAGCCATTGTTTCGGGGCCGCACAGGGTCCCTTTCTCAAGGCAAAATTTTGGAGTGCTGGTGACCTATCTTCATATCTCTTAGGTTCTGCATGGCACCATCTGTGGTGGGCACTACAAGCGCCTACCTTATCTACACTGGTCACCATTTGTGAACGGTGATCTGGTGCCATCTGTGCCTATGCAGATCGGTCGCCTCTTTGTGACATCATCATGCTGCTGAAGACATCTGGATCCTGAGAGTATCCAGCCACTGAGCAGCCAAGAGGAAATGTCTACGTCACCTAGGTAGTGACATAGACAAGAAGGGTCCTCCTCCTCCTCTGCAGGGCGGAAGGTAGAAGACCCAGGACCCAGCATGTCATGTGAACACGTATGTAGGTGAATTATTAAAGGACTTTCTTTTAAATAACTGATTAGTTTGGGTGGAGAGAGGGGGGCAAAGGGAGTTCAGCTTTAACAGAGATTTGACTTATGGTAAATGAATTTGCCGCCATGTACCAAATCCAAGACCATGGAGAAAAAGGACTCAAGTGATAAAAGTCTTGCTGGTAATTCCTTTGAGTTATGAGCCAAAGCAGTGCAGCGGGGATAAACAAATTGGATTTATTTTTGGTGGGTAATAGATCTCAGTGTGTTATCTTTTCATAGCATGCTGGAATCACAGCGTGTCAATCAGTGGAAAGAAGAAGGATGTCAGATGTTGTAATGCTAGGTGTACACACACCGTGCTCAGCTTAAGGATTTAAAAGTCTGGGAATTAACAGCAGACACAATGGATTGAAGGGGCAGAATCTTCAGCTCCTGAGCTGTTGCATTTCCAGCGATGAATCGTTTTTCTTCTTTTTTTCGTGCTGCTGTATTAGATGCCAAAACCTCCGTGACGCATCAATATCCTGAGAGAAGAATGAAAAGTATCTGGCCGGATGATTGCCTTTTTACAGTAAATCTTTAGTAACTTTAGCTGCTGAATAACCCCACGCGCCCCTCAAGGGGCCTGACGCACCATTACGACCGTAAAAATGTCTCATAAAAAAATGGAGGCCCTTCTATCGGAAGGAAGGAGCGGTTTATTATTAAAACAGGTCATTTATGGATGGAAAAAATCCGACGTCCCAGCATGGAACATAGAGCTTTCTGCGGGGTTATATTTATGTATGGTATGCATGGAATAATTACTCCGCTATAGGATCTTGCTATTATACGTAATTTAAAGTGGACATATAGGCAAACAGCTAAAATCACAGCTTCAATACTGGTCTCGCCAATGTAGCCCCTTCCACCCTAAGTGGAGTGGCTACTTAAATCTAGTGTTGCTGGAACTGTAATCAGTCTGGCTGATTTGTAGTCTACTATCATTTGGTCATTTCTAGGTGTTCTGCTATTGATTGCACCTACCTGTGGTGGGGTGTGACCCTGCCACAGAGTGTGGCAGCCGATAGGGGAACATTAGGAGTGTCTACACCTCACCAGCCAATCACTAGGAGTTTCATAACCAGTGGTCCATGCTGGGAAAGTGCATAAATACTCACAGGATTTTCCATGTGATTAGTCCAGTCCGCATCCGGGTCTAGCCTGGGGATGAGAGTGAAATGTCAGCCCTCCACCACAGGCCTCTGGGGGGCGGTCAGGAGGGGTGCCAGACGTTAGAACCAGACTTCACTCAGTTTAGCTTAGTTATAGTTTGACATGATTTTCCCATGATCCTTTGCTGACTAGGTGAGTTGGTTTTTCAGAAAGGCTGCAAAAAAGAATGCCTCTTGTTTTTTAATCTTTCCTGTGCAACCTCCCTCTGTTAGGTGCGACACTTCTGTGCATGTATCCTGTCCTTCTAAGCTCATAACCTCCTTTTTTGATATTCCTGGACTTTCCACTCTTTGCGGATCTATTGAGTGCAGGAGCCCTTCCCCTGATAAATGTGGCTACTCTATGTACAGTAGATACATTTTAGTGGGCGTGTATTAAACAGAGGAAGTAAGAGAGCCAGATTTCACACCCCAAATAGCAATTGTTAACTGAGTTGAATATTTTCCACCTTAGGGTATGCTAGTACCGAAAAGGGGAGGGGCTTTTAAGACGATGCATTCCTCACAAGTACCACAAGGTAAAAACACAACTCAAAAACACACCTCATAGCAAACCTCTGATGCATTCCTCACGAGTACCACAACTTGCATCAGAGGTTTGCTATGAGTTGTGTTTTTTCACAGCCAATCCCCTCTTCTTGCTGCCTTTGCTTCCTGGTGCTGCGATTTGCCCTCCTGACATGACTCCCATGCATGACTGCGTACGTCTGAAGCAGGAAGATTATATTTGATATGGTTGGTTCCTTCTTTTCTTCCCATAGTGATGTCGTTTGATAATCTATGTGGATTCCTCTATGATAAATACTTCCCCCTGAAGAAGCCCAGTAGGGCGAAACATGTTGGGGCCCCCCGAATGAGTTATCCACTATGTTTTACAAAAAAACAGTAATTATGCTATGGCACTGATATGACACCAATAATTGCATGTGGAATAATTATGTTTTTCTAATAATATGTTTTTTAAAGAAAATTACCTTTCTATAATCATGTGATGTTAATAAATATTTCTATATTTTTTTATACCAAGAGAGTTTATAGTATTTCTTAAAAGCCCCTCCCCTTTTCGGTACTAGCATACCCTAAGGTGGAAAATATTCAACACAGTTAACAATTACTCTCTTTACAGAATTACTTTGCGAATTCCTGCCATATCTAAAAATGCTCTCTTGCTTTGCATGCTTTGGCGGTTGTTTGGCCTATATACAGTACAGTCAAGCTGAGCGATCACAGTTCAGAATCTGTACAAGCATCTTCCTGTACGTCCTCATGTTCAGTGAATCATTGATGGCCCTGGGCTTGGTTACCCAAGCATGAGTCTGCAGTTATGGAGAGCGAGAAATACCAGGTCAGGATTTAAAGCAGACCTTAACCAATTCCTGTCTGTGGTCCATCTAACAAAAGGTGGGAAAATCACTCCTCCCTTATTATACTTATATGATTACAGTACTGGACACCCTCTAACTCCATTCCCAGCACTGCATTCCAGTTCAGGGTGGCACATATATGAAGGTAGTGCTGTGGGCTGGCTAATAAGATGGATGAGGCCAATCGGGATCCCTGCTTGCACACAGGTCTCTGCACCAGAAGCAACACTGGGACCAGAGCTAAGTGATCCTGGCCACAGGTTCACATTAAGGTTCTTGGAGGAGGTACTGCCCTTACATTATACTCTGAGAGCATACATCTGATCAGTTGTGAATCTTCTGTCTCTCTCTGCTAGTTCTCCTGCGAAACAAAATTGTTGCTCTGCAAGTTGCGTTGGTATAGTGGAACCCTTATGTGTCTCAGCAGTTCATTTATATTACTTGGTTCCTAGGGCGGAGCTTTATAATATGTAACATACAAATCAAATAGATGGTGGATTCCCTTTAAACACCGGTGACAAGGTGTGCAAGTAGGGTCAGGGCGAGCACTCAGGCATGGCGGATCGTGGTATTTCACGTTGGCTTGTCTTGCCATTGGGGAATATTTGGCATTCTTTGAGGCTCAAGTCGGAAACAATGCTCCAAAAAATGGAGAGTGAAATGCCAGGAGTTAAACACTTTCTATTGAGAAGTTATTTTATCACCCTTATCTGATGCATGTTCCCATGCAGAGGTTCCTGTGACAGGAATGACAACAAATTCTTCTGGTATTGGGGCCAAAAATGTCAACCTGTTCCTCCAAGGCTATGTTTAACCCTTTGGCCTTGAATGCATTTATGCAAATTTCAGGATGTACAGGCGGAGCAATGTTAGTTAACTTGGTTTGCCGGGCATTCGTTTTGGTGTTCTGCAATGCAAAGCAAAGTGCAAAGAAGCTCTTGGCCTAATGATATAAAAGACTCAAATGATTACATGTCTGTAATTATTTATTCATCAATAAACATGTTTGTTTTGTAAGTAGCTCAATTTATGACTTGAAGTTCACTGTATAGCTGCAGCTGTAGAGCTCAAGACTAGGAGAGGAGAAGCAAAACAAGAAGATAGACAGTTGTATATTACTCCTACTGATACCAACGATGGGGCACTATTTCTTTCACTGATACCAACGATGGGGCACTATTCCTTCCACTGATACCAACAATGGGGCACTATTCCTTCCACTGATACCAACGATGGGGCACTATTCCTTCCACTGATACCAACGATGGGGCACTATTCCTCCCACTATCACCAACGATGGGGCACTATTCCTCCCACTGCTATCAACGATGGGGCATTACTCCTCCCACTGCTATCAACGATGGGACACTATTCCTCCCACTGCTATCAACGATGGGGCATTATTCCTCCCACTATCACCAATGAGGTACTATTCCTTTTACTGAAACCAAGGATGGAGCTCTATTCCTCCCACTGATACCAACAATGGGATACTATTCCTCCTACTGATATCAATGATGGGGCACTATTCCTTCCACTGACACCGACAAGGGGGCACTATTCCTCCCACTGATACCAACAAGGGGGCATTATTCGTCCAATTGATAATGTAGCCCCTATATAATATACATATATGTGCTATCACAGCGATTCTTGTTCCTAACTGTAAGGAGTTAACTTGTCCCTGTGTGTGATCTGAAGCAGAGATTTGTGGGGATTGCAGTGCAGAGCTGACACTGGGGATTGCTAATAGAGCCCTTGTGAACTACAACTCCCACGATGCTGTTCGAGAGAAAGGAGGAGGACTATGTACTGCAGTGACTGAGCGTGCCCAGTCTGACTGGGGAATCTGGAGAGGACAGTCCTGTGTGTGACACTGTGTGGATTAGGGCTGCATGTAACAGAGCTGTGTGGTTGCTATTGATGTATTAGGACACACAGAATCTGCACAGCAGTACTCTGAAAGGCTGAGGTTCATCTGCTGGACCACAGAGAGACTGTATTTGAGCGCCTGAACTGAGGCCTAGTGACACTGCAGTGAAGAGGATATCGAGGCCTGGTCGTCTGGCCGATACAGCCACCGGAGTAATCCAGCCTGCCCAGCTGAGTGAGTGGAGCTAACCGGAGCGGACGGAGATCGTTGCCCAGTACCCTAGACGAGCTGAGACGACCTGCAGGAGGCCCTAGATGACTGCGTCCATTTCTCCGATGTCGATCTGATGGAAGAGGGATGTCCACCTTCTGCAAACAACCATCCCTCGTTTTTCCAATGTGACATTGGAAGTGGTGAGATGCCTTCGGCCACAGTGACAACTTGTTTTCATATCTGCATTACAGTAAGGGCCCCAACGCCGGCTAGCCTAGAACACTACTACTGGCCAGTAGTTTAGGGAGGGTCGGACATTGTTAAAGGGAGACTTTAAAGGCATATACACCCCATTCAAGGGGAACGGTTTGGGACAATTAGCCTCTTGCGCGTCAGTGCTGGCAGCAGATAGCTGCAGCTACTGAGTTGCAGAGTGCCTTAGCCTGCTGTTAAATATTCTTTCATGTGATCGTTGGGTTTACTATTGCCTTAGTTGCCTGCATATATTGTGTTAACATTAAATCTGCTATAAAACTATTCAAAGGTGTGTTGGTGTGCTGTTGATCCACGATTTGGGCGGTACATTGGTGTAGGGGGATAGAAACACCTGATCATTCAGCGGCTCCTTCGGGGGTGAGCGCTACAATACCAACAAGGGGGCACTATTTCTCCCACTGATAGCAAAGATGGGGTGCTATTTCTCCTCCCTATACCCCACAGGCTGTAGGTGATTTTTACTCTCACTTCTCACCAACCCTGGGGCATTTTCTGCTCCCACTGGCCACAGTATGGCCCTCCGAAGGTCTAATAGACAATGAACTGACCCTTTATTCAGAAAGTCTGAGGACCCCAATACAGAGTTATTGTCATTGCTTGGAGTTCTTTTGTAATGTTTATATAATCCATGTTCAAAGAGCTTGTTGATGAGTCACATGTGACATAAGTAATCTCAGCCCTCTGACATGTGGTCACAGTCACAGCTGAGTACAGAAATCATTGGAAAACACATATTTGGAAGCACAGCTAATAATACCAACCAGAGATGACGGATGCTGAAGGTATGCAAATCTTCACTCTCATTTACTTGATTTACACTATCACCCAAAGACTGACCAGCTTAGTGGAAAATGACCCTTTCTGGTATTGTTCATGAAAAAGTATAACGTATGTCAATGAAAAATAAATACATATGCAGCACATTTGCCCATGTTTTAACCCTGCAGGAACCAAAAATGACCCGGTCTGCTAGAAATGGACTCAATTAATTTTTTCCTGTGGTGAGCTGACACCACAGTACGTAGACTAAAATCCCACAAAATGGTGTCAGCCCTGCCCTGACATCTTCTGCTCAACTACAAAATCGATCAATTTCGTATCTCCACACTATAAGGGAGAGACGTAATGTAGTCCAATAAAAGAACTGAGAGGGCTGATTAGACTCCTTGAGATAACACCGGAAGAGTGAACAGGACACAGGAAAGGATCAACAGGTGTTTTATGCACTTAACAAAACGCTTTCTATGTTATAGTTAACAGACCAAGAGAGAGCACATGAGAGAAGTTCATTGTTCGAGTTTACATTTCCTTTAACCCTATGGCGTACACAGTATGTCAATGGCAGCACGGCCCTGAAAAACAGAATGTTCACCTTTGTAAAGCTGGCTGCCAGCTTTACAGTAGAAGTGATTATGGTGGCACAGCTGCCATCAGATCGCTTCTATGAGCCGGTAAAGTGCCCGCCCGACCCCTTCGCCGTGTTTCGGGACTCCACTGCCCCTCCTGCTTGTCTGGTGCTGGGGAGGAGAGTGATGAACATCAGTTCGAAAAGTGGAAAGGTGAGACTGGGGGTCTTTTGGACCCCCAGTCTCACCTTAAAGAGGACCTGTTACTGCTAATATGCTATCACATAGGGGGCTTGTAAGCTCCCCTATGTGATAGCAATTAAAGTAAAAATAAATAATAAATAAAATAAATGTTTAAAAAAACAAACCATTTTTAATGTCCCCCGCCACCACAAGCGCGCATTCACGCAAACACATGTCGGGTGGGCCTACATACAAAAACCTTGATTGCGCTACACATGTTTGCTATTGCTGCGTACGCCAGAGTGAAAGCAATACCTCTAGGGCAAACATTTATGCATATCTCTAAATGGATGACTTGTAGGTGCTTTTACTGCGTCGCCTATGGATTTTTTGTGGTACTGAATTTTATTGCCATTTCACGGACGCACGCAATTTTTTATCTGGGCATGTTGGGTATCTATTTACTTGTAGTAAACTCATCTTTTATATTTTACACTACATTTTTGGGTTTGATAAAGAGTTGCGCCAATGTCGTGCCACGTAAAGATTTGCAACTTCCACCATTTTATTCTACAGGGTCTTGGCTTTCAGAAAATATATCATGTTTTGGGGGTTTGGAGTGTTTTTCAGGCCTAAAATGTACATTATATCATCTGTGCAAAAAGAAACGCCTTGGCAGCGAAAAGGTCCTTATGGGGTTAATTTTTGGGTGGCCAGTGATTTCTAATTGCATATCCCTTGTTTAGACAGAATCAGCTTTGTAAGCTGAAGAAGACTGCTTGTAACTTTTGTGATACCCACGGATCACAGATCTGTCATTCTCAGGGATGACTGCTTGAAAAGCTCCAGTATTTACCGAGAGAATTCCGAGAGTCCCAGCTATGAGTCCTCCATTGATGTGTCTAATCCCCCTGCTGACACTCATGAAGGTAGCAGCAACACACCTACACATCAGAGAGCGCAGACATGAGTCTCGCAGCATTAGAAGTGTCCCAAGGAACAATCAAGCTATTTCTTTCAGCCGTCAGAATGGTAACAGCAGCAGCATTGTCTTCGCCAGTCCCCGCCCGGCCTGCGGGGTATGAAAGATCATAGAAAGTGACAGCTTTAAAAGACACTGTATATATTCATAGAGGTAAACCTGCAGGCACACATACTGCCCGGGCAGAGCCTGCTTATCAAACACACATTAGAATTATGAATGCACAGGATTCTCAGGTATGTGTGCTCGTCTCATTTAAATGGCAATCATTGCCTACGCATTCCTGAAGTCGCCATTATGAGAGTAAAAAAAAAACATTGTTACAATGAAAATTAAGAAAAATATAAACTATACATTCACTGGAGACCAGCGACATCAGTGAGAATGTAGCCTATCCGTTCACTAGAGACTGGTGACATCACTGAGAATGCAGCCTATCCATTCACAAGAGACCGGTGACATCACTGAGAATGCAGCCTATCCATTCACTAGAGAATGTTGACATCACTGAGAAAGCTGCCTATCCATTCAATAGAGACCAGTGACATCACTGAGAATGCAGCCTATCCATTCACTAGAGACCAGTGACATCACTAAGAAAGCTGCCTATCCATTCAGTAGAGATTGGTGAGATCACTGAGAATGCAGCCTATCCATTCACTAGAGACCGGTGACATCACTAAGAAAGCTGCCTATCCATTCAGTAGAGACCGGTGACATGACTGGAAATGTAATATTACCCCTGTACAGCTCTTGCTCCCTACACCTTGATCTGCTGCTGGGACCCAAAGAAATAACCTGAACCTCTGGGTATGGAGAACACATGATCACATCTCTTTCAACTCCCCACTGCTCTGTGTCTGGGCAACCTGTCAAGAAGGGGTGAGGTCAGAGTGATTAGCCCTATGCAAATGCTGACTTTCAGAAAGTCAGTATTTGCACACAATTTTTGGGATGGTCCGGCGGTGGATTGGGGGCCGGGCAGCTCTGTAAAAGTAAGAGCAGGCACCTTATGGTACCAGTTATAAAGGAGTTCTATTACTATGCCGGGTCTGCTCTGAAGGTCCACTTTAGAGAATCCAGACTCGCCGTCAGCCCGTACAGCAGAGAACATTATTATTCTTGACAGGTTTCGTAAATGACTTTTCACGTAGATTTTGTAATTATCAGAAGATTTTGTAATAGCTCTGCAGGAGCCAAACATATAATCTTGTATCAGTTTGTACCTGCAGCTGTCAGCAAAAGGCGGTGAATCAACGCTTTCCTCCGTGTGGCTCACATTCTTCGCAAGCTAATGCTCGAGAAACACCCAGAACATGCCCACCGGCATTTCTACAGAACACAGAATCAGCTGAGCGGCTTAACCCTCACCCCGGGTGAAAAAGCCGGTGACAGGAGATCCGGAACATTGGGGGAGGTCATTGCAATTCATGTTCCAAGAACTTCACAAGCACAACAAAAAAATGTCACCCTACTTATGTATTTATTAAAGCCCAGCTGAACTTTCAGTTTTTCATCAGCCCAATACATTTAAGGTGCATCAAACAGAATGTAGAAAAGCCTATTCCATGCCAGCATGCTGCAGGGAACCCTTGCTCTCCGTGTGGAAGCAGTGGTCTTGTTGCAGAGGTCTGACACACCCCCTAGTCAAAGCTAGAGCTGTCCAATCAGCAAGGAGCATGAGCTTTGCTGATCGCAGAGCTATAGGTCTAACTCAGTAGGGGTGGGGTGTCAGGCCTCTGAAGAGAGACTACTGCTTCACCACACCACAGAGAGCAAGGGTCATTATGTACAGCATGCTGGCAGGGGACAGGCTCTTCTACTCAGGTTGAGTCTGCTATCTAAAGAAAACAAACTGTAAGACGGTGTACACCTTTTGATGCACCCAGAATGTACTTAGCTGATGAAAAACTGAACGTTCAATCCAGCTGACTGGAGATCAGTGAATCTGCCTGGATTCAGTTAGCAACCTATTTAGTGAATCTTGCTCAAAGTTTGCAAACTTTGTGGCAAAGAGGTCGATGGGATGGGATGGGATGGGATGGGATAGGATGGGAAGAGATGGGACGAGATGGGATGGGATAGGATGGGAAGAGATGGGATGGGATGAGATGGGATAGCTTGGGACGGGATGGAATGAGATGGGATAGGAAGGAACGAGATGGGATGAGATGGGATAGCATGGGATGGGATGAGATGGGATGGAATGAGATTGGATAGGAAGGAACGAGATGGGATAGGATGGGATGAGATGGGATAGCATGGGATTGGACGAGATGGGATGAGATGGGATAGGATGGGACTGGACAGTGGGGGAGGGTGTGGGGGGGTAAGATATGTAATGAGAGGTTTTACTTAAAAATCTCATTAGCATGTTGATGAGTGGAGGAAGGAGGAACCAGGGAAGGCAACGTTTTGCTGCAGGGATCACTCCCAAATATCCAGAGTAAAGAAAATAGTAAATGTCGATTGACACTGTCCCCCTTTTGGCCTAGATGGATTACACAAAGAGCAACAATTGCCTTTGGTAATCTCCCTTATGGCCAGTGAGTGCGTTATAAAAGGTCTGTCTTCCCCAGGGGCGGCTCTCATGCTTCTCCTGTGGTCTTAGAACCTGGGAGCACACTTTAAAAAAAACATATGGCTGGCCATAATCCCCAGCAAATTCCTCTTATTCCTTGCTCTTTAACAGACAGAAATACGGCAGGAGGTGACAATGAGAGCTGGCTTTACTGCCTCTAATTAAATTAAAGCGTCCGCAGGAAGTGGCCTCGTTAATTCTATAACTACTCAAGCAGGAAGCGTTTTCTGGCGACACGTTTTAGAATTTGGGATACGGTTGCCACAGATGCTCAAATGTCATTCTGTATTGGCTCCGTAGAAGAGTCTCATTAATGTCTAGCGAGCAGGAATTTCATGATAACACGTCGCTGTTCTAATTACTTTTTTCCTCTGTAACAGGAGAATGCCGCAGCGCAACAATACCGCGTACGCGGATCAGCTATCTGTCTGAGGTCACTGCCAGGTTGCCTTTTGTCTTGTAAAACGGAATATGGGGGAACAGGTTTGATTAAAATGGTAATACTGGAAATATTTTACTAAGATATTAATGCAGATATACAAAGATCTGCCTAGATCCTAAACACCCAACCTGCAGCCTAGGGGCCACATGTAGCCCTTTTGCACTTGTTGTGTGGCCCTTAAGGCCCCTGCAAATATTGGAGTGTTTTCCCTACCTAGGAATGTACTCAGGCCAGTAGAGGTAAATTCATCTTCAGACTGTCTTCTAGTAGGTAATGGATTGGTTTAGTTCATTGTTTCACACTATATTATGTTTTGTCTTTGATCTCCATCTCTTTTCTCTTTTTATGCTTTTGTTATCCTCAGATCTTTTATAATGGATCTTGGTGAGAGAAATATTTAACATGCCTCAAGTACATTTTTAAGGGGGCTGTAGGGTGCACAAATGTGGAAGCATTGATTTTGTATTGATGTAGTAGCCATGGCCTCTTCCAGTCATATGAAATGTGTCCCCAGTCTATCATAGCTTACTGAAGCATGTTCCCAGTCTTGGATTGTCATTCAACCAAATTCCTCTGAGCCCAGACGGCAATGGGCCTGCCCCAACTTGTGCTTGGACAGTAAAGGAGAAGCCGGGAAGTGGTGAGCTCATCTCTCTGTCATTCTGCTCTAATTGATCTGCTGATTAATATATTTATATAA
>NW_017306283.1:3088374-3127863 GCF_000935625.1 Nanorana parkeri
AAAAAAAAAAAGAAAAGGTCTGGCCTGCTGAGAATGTGCCGAACATGCTGTATCATCAAATGTCTTTTTCTTGCAGTTTACACAATAAAACTGGCATAAAATTATTATTATTATTATTATTAATAATTATTAATAATGAATACAGAGTTGTATTGATTTTTTTTTATATATCTGCATATATGTTCAGTTTTAACATTCTGCTGCCACATTATAATGTTCTACAGCAGTACAAACACACTACCTTACAGCGGATCTCTAATCATATCTTTAGATTTTAGACTGTAAGCCCTCACGGGCAGGGCCCTCCTTACCATCTTGTCTTGAATTGTATTGTGATTGTAATGTCTTCCTTATATTGTAAAGCTCTGTGCAAACTATTGGCGCAATATAAATCCTGTATAATAATAATAATAAAAACAAACACACCTTTAGAATTGTTTAGTAATGACAATTTTCAAACACATGCTTCTAGATAATTGCCGGCTTTGTATTCTTTGCATTCCTTATTTCTCTTTTCTTCCCCAGTCTTCTGACAGTGGCCATGTTTACTAAGAGCAGATTACTAGCTCTCCTATTACTTCCTTGCACATGTGACTAGGAATCAAGGAATCAAGTGGCAGGAAAATGCCTTTCCCTGAGATCTCCTGAGATTACAGATGAGATTTCCCAGCAATGCTCTGCTGATGCCAAGGCAATACCAGTGTGCATTGCTTTGCCAAATTGAAGTAATTTTGCCCTTTCAAAACAGGAAGTGAATGTTCTGCAAGTGTAAGTATTTCATAATCACAGCATTTTATACCTGACATGTCTATGTTATTATTAATCATCATACATTGAGGGATGCATTGGCAGAATGTAATTTTTGAGTGTAAAGGTCCGCTTTAAGTTCTATGTTGAACAGAGGTGCATGCAATTGATTCAACCTCTCACAACATCTTTCCCAAAATCAAAACACTTCAGAAAATAAATGAGTTTTTCCCACATTATCTATCAGCCAGACAGTCTACATCTATACTAAATAGTAGCCATAAAAGGCACATTTAACATCTATTATTTAATTAAGCCATTACTACAATTGGAAAATAAGTGCGGAAAAAAAACAGGAAATGGCTCTTGATGGAAGTTACACTTCCTCTTGTGGAGATGGAAAACTGACAGCAGATACTCGTAACTCAACAGCGTAACTCTTCACTGCCAACAGCTTGGCACGATGATGTTACCTTTGTCAAAATAAAGGTTTCAGCTTCCTGTTCCTTAAGTTACCACAACACAATAAAAACAAGTCTCAGAGCAGGAACGCGTTATCTGTCATCCGTATTTGAGACTCCTGGGTACAATAAGTACAGAGAAATCAACACAAAATAGTATCCGATTGTTTTTGTTTTTTTTAAAGCATGATTACATAAGAGCACAGAAGGATTCTATTAAAGACTAAAAATGGTAGGCCATACAACTGAACAAGAACCACTAAGGGAATGGAGACTTGAATGTCCATAGCAAAGGTTCAGCAGGATCTCCAATAGATTGCCCAATATGTCCCCATACCCTCTTCACCAGACTGTCCAAATCATCATCATCACCATTCCTGTTATGTACCAGTATGACTTCATATGATGCAGCTTAGTCTTACTTTCCATATGGATGTCGAGAAACAGGACAGGTTAAAGATAACCATAAGGATTTTATTTTATTATTATTATTTATATAAAATGGTAAACCACAAATACACACGGCTAGCTACAACTTCTGACATTCTTGCTAGTGTTGTGCAATCCAAACATGGAATCAAGGTCCAGTTACCGACAATGTCTGTGAATGTTCTTAATTATCCATGTCGTGGTATAGCTAGTACTAGTAGGTCACATTAATCTGGACTTGCTCCACAAAGTTGAAGACATTTGGCTATTTATCCAAGCAAATTCTTGAGTTCTGATTGGAACTGAAGAAGCTAGGATAAGTTGTACACCGTCCAAGTGAATGTGACTAACTACTGCTAGTTACTGACAATGTAACTCACATGTCCTCTGGCATTTCTTCCCTTGAGTTTCAGGTTCAATAATGCAGAGAATCCTGTTTCAGTTTTTTTATCAAATAATTCAGAGCTCCAGTCCATACCTGCATCATAGGGTTCCTTTACTGGTGAAGGATATCCTAAGCTGGCCATACACTGTTAGCATTTTCTCATTCAGCCCCAGAAAAAAATATCTTGAATCCTGCTGCCGGTCTAATTTATTCTAACAGTGGCGGGTGTGCCCCTGTCAGAATACCTGAACAGTGACTGTTCGGCTGAGATTTTTCGAACCATTGAAAAGAAAACGTCAAAACAGAGAAGGTGGGGGGCTGGGGATGCGGGTGTCCTGACAGGGCCACACACCGGATGAATATCAGAGGAGTCAGCAGAACTCAACCCAGTGTATGGCTAGCTTTAGGCACACGTCTGGCCCTTGTTGTATTGTCCTTAGCACTGAGTATATGAGATCTGTATTGTATAGAGAAAACCATCCTGTACAATCACCTCTATGGGCTTAATTGGTCTATATTGTTTACTTCTCATTGCATTCAAATGGACAAATGCAACATCTCTCCAAACTAAAGCTGGGTACACATGGAGAGATATTTTTCCTTCAGCCTGAACAAAAAAATCTAACACATTTCTCCATCCATGCTGTTAGCGTTGTGTATGTTGTGTTTTCATGCAGGAGCATGGAGGAACCAGGGGGAGCATAACAACATAGCCCCAGGGGGTGGGTCAATGACACCCTAAGCTTACAGGAAGTGAGTTTAATGATGCATCAGCAGCAGTAGGATGGAGCAGAGATTATGTGGAGGTCAGTATTGGGGAGGAGGTGAGTATTGCAGAAAAAGCTTTTGTTTTCTTATTTTAGGAATCCGTGGATATTAGGAAGCCATGGATAATTGTTTTTATTTTTTTCCCTGGAGTTGGACCTTAAAGAGTTACTAAACCCTCCGTTTTTTTTCATATATCTACTGCTAAATGCAAAAAGTTTTTTTGTTTTTTTTAAAAACGCTTTAAAAACTTACCCCCGTCTTCGCCGCACGCTCCCATCCGAAAATGCTCGGGCGGCCCCAAAGCATCTTCAGGCGGACGCATTCGCAGTTCGGATTTTCGGGCGGGAGACGAGGAGAGACGCAAGGTAAGTGTATGGACGCGTACACACGCATGCAGACACCGTGGGACAGGAAGTGCCAGCAAGGATAGAGGAGTCAGCGCTGGATCGGAGAACCGCATCAGCGCTGGAGAGAAGGCTGAAAAGGACAGGAAAGAAGAGGAAGATCGGATTAAGAGACATCATTTAAGGTATGTTGTTTAATTAACATTGGGGGGAGGGGTTTTTGCCTTTAATGTCACTTTAAGTGAGGCAGTCCCAAATAATGATGGTTCAATAGGAATGCATTGGAGAGAGGGGAGGTAGACAGCTACAAGGCTACCAGGAAATGTAAAAGCGTTGTCTGATCAGAACGTTATGGCAATGGTGGGGTAGGGGGGCATTTGCAGAACCCTTGAATTCTGCTGCAGGTAAGTGTTCCTTCGGGTTCTGGTACTTTATATGTCAGCATCTTATTTTTCTTGTTAAAGTGTCAGTCACTTTAAGTACATTAAGCAATCTGAATTTCATAAAAGCATTTAAAGACAAAGCACAGCTTGTGAGTGGAGCTGTCTGTTCCAGAAACACATTTGGACTGATCATTCCCGGGGGCCAAATATCTCGTATATAAGTCGCCACTAAATCCAAAAGAGAACCGGAAATACATAAAGCCCCTGGAAACAAACAAGTTGTCTATGTCTTCTGCACATGACAAACGTCTCTCATAAACACATGACGAGGGCACAGTGGCCCACTTATTACTGCTTTGCATGTGACCTTTGTCTGCCTTTTATCCCAAGGGTGATTTATACCCTATAGATAACTCAATTAGGACATAGAATACATACATCACCAGCCTTCCCATAGGTTCTAAAAAAAGCTGCTATACACGACTCACATAATTTACATAAAGCGGTTTTCGTAAGAGAGGTTTTCATAACATTCATTGATAAACATGTCAAGATCTCTTTCATAAGATTATCAACACACGTTGTTTAAAGCCAATCAGCTTACAAAAAGAAAAAATATAAAGCTATTTACTAAACAGTACCTCTCTTATCCCAAATGTATGTGGAGTCCCCAAACATTCAACACAGGAAGTAGCTATGTTCTATACATCCCAGCCACCCCATCCATCTAACAATCCAATCGTGGCTCCTGTATTACCCACTTAGACTCTCATATTGGATAATAGGATGGCAGACATAGCAAGCCCTTTGTGTAATGTGCACCCTGGATTTTGGACTCCCCGGGTAATGAAGGTGGTATAGTAGGTACTTCTATAAGAAGCCTTAACCACCACTGTACTGACATTTTTAAAAACTGTGGGGTGGTTGGCATGTTTTCCGTTTATAGACAGTGCCACAGAAAATACACTTGGGCAGCCAGTGCGTCTGTGAATGCTGATCTAATATGTGAACCAATCACAGCCATCACAAATGTAAACAGCAGTAGGGTAAACAAGCATTCAGCCCATTTACATGGAGTAAGCTCTCCTTTCTCCATTGTAAGTGGGCTGAATGTTTGCAAACCAAGATAGGAAGGAGGATCAGCAGATCAAAGGTCAAAGGGGGTTCTTAATATGGCACTAACCAAATTTTTTCTGGGAGGGAGGGATGAAAAATAATTGACAAGCAGTGTAGGCTCCTGCTTGTGTGAATGAGGCCTAAAGCTTAATTAAATATTAGTTTTCAAGTCGCTAAATGCATTTCAGGTGCATCAAAATAAAAGGTGTGCAAAGGCTTACAGTTTATATTACTCTAAAGCAGCGACAGTCTTTAGTAAAAGAAAAACAACAAAAAAAGCCTGTCTCCTGCCAGCATGCTGCAGCTTGGGACCCTTGCCCTCTATGGGGAATACATTCTTTCTTTGAGGTCTGACACACCCCCTGCTAAATCGGAGCTCTCCAATCAGTGGGGCGCATTAGGTGCTGCTTGCAGAGATGTAGGTTTGACTCAGTAGACCTCTGCAGAGAGACCACTGCTTCTCCAAGGGTAAGAGCAAGGGTCTCACTTTACAGCATGCTGGCAGGGGACAGGCTTCTCTACCCTATGGCTTTAAAAATAAAATGAACTGTAAGACGTTAAACAATTTTGTTTTGATGCACCTCTAATACATTTAGCTGATTTAAATGTAAAGTTAAAATAGGCTTTAAGCTAAATTATAGTATTATGGGGCTATATGTAGACATTATGAGGTTATATGTAGACCTTATAAAGCCATGAGTTGCCAATAAAAGGTTATACAGTATATAAACCTTGCAAGGGCTCATATTGAAATTTACAGATACAAGGGGCCGTATGTTAGTATTGTGAAGTAGTATGTCGGTATGGTGAAGTTAAGCAATGCCATTATATATATCACTATGTTCTCAGTAGTATGGTTATGTCGTTTTTCACTCAGCAGAAAATAGTTGGACAGTGGCACTAAAGCTGGGGGAACATTATCAAGAACTTCATCAATAACCAGCCGATATCCCACAGTGGGTGCCTCCGTTGGCACCCTTCCATCTGGTGTGCCTCGATCAGAAGATCGAAGGAGCTGGTTGGAAAATCTTTGGCCAACTTGTGCTTGCAGCCAGGGCCGGCCTTAGTCCTTTAGGCGCCCTGTGCGAGAAAGCTACCAGTCAGCTGCAAACACCATTCAGGTATTTTGATAGCGGCTGTGGGGGCAGTGGGGGGATTCGCCCATCCACGCTACTGGAGGAATCTGTGATATTTGTTTTGTTCAGTCAAAAGGCCGAAGGTGAAAAATAGTACAGCTTTAGTTTGCAGAACGGCACTTTAAATTGTTGTCTTCCTCCTCCTTACCACACAGAAGGTGTCTATGTTTCTGTATATGTATCTCTACTGTGACCTTAGCTTTGTTGAGTTGACCATACGCCAGAATTAAGAACATTTAGTATAAAATTTGTTTTCGGAAAGTTTGTTCAATTTTCTAATAGCTAATGGGGGTCAAATCAGTGATCAACTTCGACCATAGTGATAAAAAAAAAAAAATCAAAGGAGCAGGATAGAAACATTTTTGCGAATGAATAATATTCTATCACTGAATGTGGTTTTTATTCAGGAAACTAAATTCATTCCAAAATTGAATGCTAAAGTAAAATGAAATTTCCAACGACATTTGACAAGTCTCTAATGGAGTTATGTAAGGTTCTAACAAGATTTCATATGAAAGTTCATACGAAAAGCTATTGGTGTATGGCCAGCTTTAGCCTGGATTGGCCCTTTAACAACGAGAAGCAGAGGCACTGCGATTATCCCTTTCAACGACCCCCCCCTCCCTCCATTCAGGATGAATACAGATCAACTTTGAAGTTCCCTAGAGCCAGAGTGGAAGTCTGACTGCTAGGTGAACTCACCCCTCCTTCCCTGGTCCTGCAAGGCAAGTGTAATCCAGAGAGCAGACATGAGAAAGAGCAGAGAGGAGGGGAGGTCTGGGGGCCTCCAACTATGTAAACCTGGCAGAAAATGGTTTATATGAATATCAGCTGTTCTGGGCCGAGGGCCAAAAGTCGATTAAGGCCATCTGAAAGGAACTTGTCAGGATAGCCTGCGTGTTTCACAGTGTTGAGACTATGGCTAAGAATTACATGAGGGCCACGTGGTGCAAGCCGCTGACATCAAGGGCTGCTCGTGCCCCATCTTGGTAGCAGACCAGCTAGGGGCTTGCTCCTCCAACTGAAACAAATGTCTGAAACAAGTGGAAAACTTTGTTAAAAGTTTTCCACTTTTAACTCTCTACTATGTCCGCCACCACCTAATAACTCGCTGACTGCCCAGGACATTGCCACTCATTTCAAAAACAAAATAGATTCAATTCGGGATCAGATCGCCACAGTGCAGCCACCTTCCCCTATTCATGTTCCAGACCCACCACCACACTTGTCACTCTCCTCTTTTGACCCAGTCACCACAGAGGAGGTTACAAGGTTACAAAGCTTCTCTCTGACACCCACTTCACCACTTACCCCCTGGACCCTGTTCCCTCACCACTACTTCGGTCACCTTCATACTCTATCCTACACTCTCTTACCCACATTTTCAATCTCTCCCTCTCTACTGGAATCTTTCCCTCCCCTCTAAAGCATGCCCTGGTCACCCCAATACCAATCACTCCTGCCTTGCGATTGTTATACAGCATGAATTTCTTTAATTTCTTCATCGCAGGAATATACGTCAGTATTCAAAATGAACCACAATTATTTACCAACCCTTTTACTTCCACAGAGGTGGAAGCCATTTTGCATGTCAAACTAATGCTATGAACTAGTGTTAATACAAAGCAAAGGATAGCCATGTGCAAAGGAGAACCTTAGCAAGGGTTTAATCATAATTACAGAAGAACGTGCAAGGGCTATGGGGCTCAGATTTGCAAGGCTACACTGTGCTTCATGCAAGTTACTATAGTATAAAACTGATTTACAATATACAGTGGTACCAACAATTCGGTTCGCGGACAGGAAGTTCGGCAAAATTTTGCTTCCGTTCGCGAACTCCGCATCGGGTGACGAACACAACCGCAGCCATCTTCCCCGCTCTGACACATGGTCGTGGCTTCCTCTAGTCGAGATCACAGTCTGATCACAGTTTGATTTGGTTCACGACCAATTCGGTTCGCGACCAGAATCGTGGAACGAATTAAGTTCGTGAACCGAGGTAAAACCGGATATAGTTTGGAAACCTGTATAATACATCTATGAAAGTGATTGGTATTCTGTATCACTATAGGAGATACCTATAAGATGGAGATCAAAGATAATTGGGACCTCTTAAAGCTTTTGCTTTTGGACACAATTGCACATACTGTAGTCACAGTGCTGGACCATAGCTTATCTTCCAGTTGCACTGGTTCTAAGCCCAAAAAGTGGTGGAGTTAGCAAATCAATCAGAACTAGCATGCCATGGGAAAGTTTGGTTGTATTTTGAATAGAAAGAAGAACATTGGGTGCTTTTCTACTCCATACCATTACTACGTATTCCGTTGGAGCTGCCTACTTGTGCCACTTTCAAATATTTGGAACTTCTCCAATAGCCTTAACCTTTAACCTGTACTTTGGATTTTGTAGAAGTGGATTCAAGTGGACTTGGTTTTTATTTGGCTATATTTTGGCCTGACAGGGGTTGGTGCATTGAGTTTTGCTCATCAAAAAAAACATGAAATGAAAAAACATAGAACCATAGGATTGCCAACCCTCTGATGCACCCCGTGGTGGAAGTTTCTACAGAAACAAGCAATGCTTACTATAGTAAGGGCACGTTTGGGTGCCAAATGGTCAAAATAAGGCATTCAAGTATTTTCCATTTTATTTTACAGAATGATACAGCCGAACAAACAGATGTGACTGTAACTTTAAGTAGGATGGGGCTGACTTCAGATGAGCCTGCTCTCTGTTTGTGCATTGCTATATACAGTATGTTCCATAGTTTGGAAACTCAGATAGTTTATAGCTCCCTTTCTCAACCCTTTTCTTTTAACATGGAGGAATCTTTAAAAATAACTATCAATTCTCAGGGAACACCTGCTAATCATTTCTATATACATAGCTCACAAGATATTAGTGTGATGAGTAAGTCGAAGAGATAAAAATAAATAAAATAATAAGGAATGTTACATATTTGACACTCAGTCCTGCTCTATACAACCATATTATTTTTAGTAATAATAATGAAGTAAAACAAAACATATTAATATGCAGAAAAGAAACACAGACAGTGAAATTTGTAGTGCTCCCTCACATTGGTGATCAGTGGAAAAATGATCCCTTACACTGACTACCATGGGAAAGTGCCCCTTTAATTGGTTATCTGTGAGGGGATCTTTAATGAAAGGGTCAGTGAATGGCCCTAGTACACTGATGGTCAAGGTCAATGAGAAGACCTCTCCTTACATTGGTGGTCAGTGGGAAGAACTCTTCTTACATTGGTGGTCAGTGAAGGGTCCTAGTACACTGGTGGCAATGAGAAGACCTCTCCTTACATTGGAGATCATTGGGAAGAACTCTCCTTACATTGATGGTCATTGGGAAGAACTCTCTTTACATTGGTGGTCAGTGAAGGGTCCTAGTACACTGGTGGTAAATGAGTAGAACTCTCCTTACATTGGTGGTCAGTGAATGGCCCTAGTACACTGATGGCCAAGGTCAATGAGAAGACCTCTCCTTACATTGGAGATCATTGGGAAGAACTCTCCTTACATTGATGGTCATTGGGAAGAACTCTCTTTACATTGATGGTCAGTGAAGGGCCATAGTACACCAGTGGTCAATGAGAATAACTCTCCTTACATTGGTGGTCATTGGGAAGTACTCACTTTACATTGGTGGTCAGTGAAGGGTCCTAGTACACTGGTGGCAATGAGAAGACCTCTCCTTACATTGGAGATCATTGGGAAGAACTCTCCTTACATTGATGGTCATTGGGAAGAACTCTCTTTACATTGGTGGTCAGTGAAGGGTCCTAGTACACTGGTGGTAAATGAGTAGAACTCTCCTTACATTGGTGGTCAGTAAATGGCCCTAGTACACTGATGGCCAAGGTCAATGAGAAGACCTCTCCTTACATTGGAGATCATTGGGAAGAACTCTCCTTACATTGATGGTCATTGGGAAGAACTCTCTTTACATTGATGGTCAGTGAAGGGCCATAGTACACCAGTGGTCAATGAGAATAACTCTCCTTACATTGGTGGTCAGTGGAATAATGCTTCCCTTACAGACTCCTGAAAAGACCAGCGATGTCCATGGTTGCTTATCTGAGAGGCAGACATTGTTTATTGCTCGAGGAAGCCCAAACAACCCCTGGAGGAACCCTAGGGTTTCACAAAACCCTGGTTGAGACACACTGCTTGAGAGTTAGGGACTACTCTTATGAAAGGTGCATTGACACGGCAGTTAAACAGTTCGAAGGTGTGCTGAGGACCCTTTTGTACCATTATAAATTCTCAGGAGTATATAATTAAAGCAACAGTTGATTGATCGCCAAAAATTTGGTACTAAAGGTCTGTTGAACGATTCACAGTACTCTTATTCACGGTGTCCCAGTAAAATCACATTCCCTTCGATTCACCCAACATCTGGATTTTCCATTTATTAGTAATAACACTTGATGTATTACTAATATGGACAATGTTAGATCCACAAGCACCCCTTACATCACCGATATTGACAATATCTACCCTCTTCAACCACCCCTTGGACATTTTATAACTGCACCGGAAAAGTGAATGTGGCTGAATCGAGACCCGTGAATGTGCTTCCGCCTGCATTTTATACATATGACCCTTATGAAAGAAATCAGGTCTGCTCTCTATAGCATGACATAGAGAAGACCTCTCCTTACATTGGAGATCATTGGGAAGAACTCTCCTTACATTGATGGTCATTGGGAAGAACTCTCTTTACATTGATGGTCAGTGAAGGGCCATAGTACACCAGTGGTCAATGAGAATAACTCTCCTTACATTGGTGGTCAGTGGAATAATGCTTCCCTTACAGACTCCTGAAAAGACCAGCGATGTCCATGGTTGCTTATCTGAGAGGCAGACATTGTTTATTGCTCGAGGAAGCCCAAACAACCCCTGGAGGAACCCTAGGGTTTCACAAAACCCTGGTTGAGACACACTGCTTGAGAGTTAGGGACTACTCTTATGAAAGGTGCATTGACACGGCAGTTAAACAGTTCGAAGGTGTGCTGAGGACCCTTTTGTACCATTATAAATTCTCAGGAGTATATAATTAAAGCAACAGTTGATTGATCGCCAAAAATTTGGTACTAAAGGTCTGTTGAACGATTCACAGTACTCTTATTCACGGTGTCCCAGTAAAATCACATTCCCTTCGATTCACCCAACATCTGGATTTTCCATTTATTAGTAATAACACTTGATGTATTACTAATATGGACAATGTTAGATCCACAAGCACCCCTTACATCACCGATATTGACAATATCTACCCTCTTCAACCACCCCTTGGACATTTTATAACTGCACCGGAAAAGTGAATGTGGCTGAATCGAGACCCGTGAATGTGCTTCCGCCTGCATTTTATACATATGACCCTTATGAAAGAAATCAGGTCTGCTCTCTATAGCATGACATCTGTTTAAAGTGCAGTCACGTATTGTCTTACCCAGGCCTCTTTAACTCTGCGTTCTTCTCTGTCCAGCGAGTATCTGATCTATGTCCTGGCAGGCGCTTCCTTTTATTTCCGTCTGGGAAGAGAACAATAATAACAATGAACAATATGACATGCAGGGGAGTCCAGGTCAACAGACTTTCATTACTGCTGCAATGCGATATCACGGCTTATTTCTGTGCGCTTTACACTGAGAAACGTGCTGCCATCTGTGGATATTGGCACACTGCAAGCATTCCTGGAAGGGCTTGTGTCAATGCTAGGCTGATACACAAATCTCGTCTCCCTTACAAGGCAGGTTCCCATGTCTAGGGATGGACAAAGCTTTTAAAGTGAACCTGTAGACAGGCTAAGGACATTAAGGCATTACAAAATTTTAACAAGCAGTAAATGAGATTTAACACAATTAATGACCTATGTAGCTGCTGGTATTGTGGAGCAAATCATTTTCAAAGTTCACAACAGAAGCACTAAAGACAATTGAGTATCTCTCTAAGCAGCTCAGCTCACCCTGCTCCCACCTCTCAATTAAACTCATAGTGTAACAATGGTCAGGCTGTGGGCACTTAAATATTTGCATAGTCTTAACAATCAAAATATGAGATTTAAGACCTATATTGTTTAGGTTTTTCTCTCAGCTGCTCAGCTCTCCCCAGCATTGGCTCACCAGCTCAGGTCTCTCTGCTCCACACTCTCAGCAGTGACTCAACAGCCTTTAACCTTCTAATCTCTAATGTGAACACAAAGCAGGAGCCTTAGGAGAGTGGTGCAAGGTTAGCTGACCTGCAGAGAAGGTTGAACAACTCTAATGCTTCTGCTTTCAGGACAGGAATGGATGTAGGATCACTCCAGCCACTACACAAACAAAAACAAATTTAAAGTAGCGAGGGGACGGGTTAAACACTGGAACAATGGAAATTTAAACTCTTTCCAACACTATCCAAAATGAATAACTGTCTGGAGTTTGGCTTTGAGCTAAGCAATAGACCAGGGGTAGGCAACTGGCTTTAAGCTAAGCAATAGACCAGGGGTAGGCAAATGGCTTTAAGCTAAGCAACAGACCAGGGGTAGGCAGCCGGCTTAAAGCTAAGCAATAGACCAGGGGTAGGCAACCGGCTTTAAGCTAAGCAGTAGACCAGGGGTAGGCAACCGGTTTTGAGCTAAGCAATAGACCAGGGGTAGGCAACCGGCTTTAAGCTAAGCAGTAGACCAGGGGAAGGCAACTGGCTTAAAGCTAAGCTGTAGATCAGGGGTAGGCAACTGGCTTTAAGCTAAGCAATAGACCAGGGGTAGACAACCAGCTTTAAGCTAAGCAGTAGACCAGGGGTAGGAAACTGGCTTTAAGCTAAGCAATAGACAAGGATTATGCAACCTCAGCACTTCAGCTCTGTTGAAACCACAAATCCCATCATGTCTCTGCCTCTGGGAGTCATCTGTCAGAGTCTTGCAATGCCTTACGGGACTTGTAGTTCCAAAAAAGCTGGAGGGCCAAGGTTGCCTATCCCTGCAATAGACCATAAACATTTCAGTCATGTAGTTTCCTTGGCAAGAACTGAACATGTAACACCAGCTCTGCAAGGCAAAAGTGCTTTATTAAGCCAACGTGTTGCACGTTCAAAGGCTCTTTCTTTTGAAGACAAATAAAGAGCGTGGAATTAAATAATTCAATTTATTTATTAAGAAGAGACAAAACATGGAAAGCCAACCCCTACCAGATGGGTCGTCTCTTTTATTCAGTGATTCCGCTAAGTGGGACACGGTCACCAGTATGAAAAAAGGTCATAAATCTTAATGAGGATAATAAGACTATCCCCCGCTGTCACTGCTGCCCAAGACATTGCTTGGGGTTTATATTTCTTCAGGGACACAGATCCTGCCATAATAAGATGGGTACTGGAGGACATAGTTCTCTATTCATTAATATTATGTAACAGTGTGAATAACCGGTCTCACTGCCGGCACCGACTCTAGAGGACCCCCCCACTGGGAATAGCTATTTGTCTCTGTAGTAAATTGCTGCTGTTTAAACATGGTGATTTCAGGGAACAGCGGGGGGTGTTAATAGAGTCAGGAGGCTGATAGATTGAGTTCACCCTATGCAAATCTCAGCAGCGTTGCCTAAAGCATCGTCTCTCGCCTCGACAAAATAATGTATTCCTTCATAACAGCCAATGTTTACCAAAAACTCCCCGGCAATGGTGTGACTGAGCAGTTGGTGCCCGGGGGGGAAAAATGATAGGAGCCACAACTGGCAAAGACTTTCCACATTAGGTGATGCTTCAGTTTATCAGAGATACTTACAAACTGAACCACTCATCAGCTTCTCTAGAGAACTCCAGTGGTGGAACTCCACCAGGATGCCCAGTGCTGGCCAAGAGCTGCAGCCATCACAATGCCAAATGGTGGTGTCACGGTTCTGTAACTGATTCCCCTAATGGATAGCAAACCAACAGCTGAGGAGTGCAGAGAATGAGACCTTTGTAATGGGTTTGTGCGAGAAGAATTACTTGGGGGAAATCTTACCAATGGGGATCACTGATAGCTATAGGTAGTTGAGAGTGTCAACAAATTATTATTATAATACAGGATTTATATAGCACCAACAGTCTGCGCTGCGCTTTACAACAGATGGAGAGACAGTACAATTAAAATACAGTACCATACAAAAAGAATAGAAGGACCCTGCTTGTGAGAGTTTACAGTCTACAAGGAGGGTGGATCAGCTTCTTTTGACCCATTTTGACATAAATATACTTAAAGCAGATTTATCTTTACAGTTAGAGTAGACCTATCTATGTCTTCACAGGTCTACATGAATACATTCCTGACATGCAACCATATACTGTATTTAAAGTACAGTAACTTTTTATCATTATAATGCAATTTTCGAGCCTTAGCCAATTGTCTATGCTTTGGCAGTCAAGGTTACAGTGCATATATATATATATATATAGGGCCCTCCTTATCATTTTGTCTTCTATCTGTAATGTCCTCCTTATATTCTAAAGCTAGCCATACATCTATAGATTATCTGTAGATTTTCTATGGTCAGATGCAAAAGGGGAACAGATTCCTCCATCTACGCTAAACTGTGGGTATGGAGGAATCTCCCACTGGGCCAAGCTTCAGTATCTTGCTAGTCGGCCCAGGCTGGATACAGTGGTGTATTTACAAATGCTGCTGCCCTAGGCAAGACAGCAACGCCGCCCCCCCGCCCCCCCCCGTACTGACGGCCGACCGTCACCATCAGCACCCAGCTGGATATCAAAATTGTTGAACAATCTGATTGGATGCAGGCATTGTTCAGATATTTTGAGAGTCGGCGGTTAAAATACCCTGTACTGGCAGTACCTTGGAGAGTCGGACCTCTGCTCTCGCATACAAGTATTAGCCCGGGTCTTCATGAGTCCAACACAGTCCCCCTGCCTAGTGCTCCAATCATTGCTGCTAAAAAAAGTCATCCCTCCTTCCTATATCATAAGATTGTAAAAGTATGGAACCAATCTTTCATCGTTGCAGAGCAAACGTAGCTTTGTGGTGAGATGGCCCCATCACCACATGTTTATCCGAACCATTAAAGGAATAAACAATTGTGCCAAGATTAAGATCTGCTCAATGACCTTGAACTAGAAAACTTGGCCTTATCCTGGCCTCCCATGTCCTTAAATGTAAGATTTAAGGTGTTGACACTAGCTTATAAATAATTCCTCCACATCTCCTCACTTTCAGCTATATTACCGGCATCAACCATAAATACTTTCACTCCTCCAGTAACCTCATAATGTCCTTGTCCTCTCAGACCTCCATCCCACGCAAGACTTTTCATGCATGGTTTCCTTTTCCTGTAGACTAGCCTTTCTCACCGTTTTCCACCCAAAAGAACCCTTGGAATCTTTTTTAGGTTTCTGGGAACCTCTGTTAAAAAGGTGTACACTGTAGATATAGTCACAAGATTGCAAATTGGAGACATAATCATGGAACCAATGCTCTGCAACAAAACAATTATTGATAATGGCCAAAAAACAAGCAGGCAATGACAATTGTAATGTCTTCCTACAATGGTGGCCATTGGAAAAGTACACTGTACATCAGGGGTGCCCACAAGGTCGATCGCGATCTACCAGTCGATCGCGTAGCGATCACTGGTAGATCGCCATGTCCTCTCCTCCCGCCGCTTCTCTGGATCCCCGCTGCTCTCCCCAGCGGGGATCTGAGAAGAAGTGCAGGAACTGGCGGCGGGGGAGGGCGGAGGACGGAGCCGCTGTCACTAACTAATGCAGAGCAGTGAGGAGAGAGAGAGAGAGAGACGCTCGGCCAGGATCTGACAGCCGGCACCTCTCTCTCCCCTCATTGCTCGTCCGTTCTGTCACAGCGGCTCCGACCCCGACCCGCCCCCCGCGGCTCGTCGTATCCCCCGCTGCCTATGCCTGGGAGAGCAGGGGGATCCAGAGAAGTTGCAGCCCCCCTGTGCGTGGCCGAGCGGCAGACTTTCCCTTCATTTAGAATAGAGGCTGCAGAAAAAAAGATTGAGGACTATGTGTCCTCAATTTCTTTTTCTATTTTAAAAGGGAAATATCAGGGGGCTTTTTAGACCCCTGATATCTCCCCGAAGCCCCCCCAAGAGTAAAAAAAAAAATTAAATAATGAAAATAAAATAAAAAATAGTAAAACATAAATTAAAAAAACATTTTTTTTCCCTTGCCTCAGGCGCAAAAGGAGCTGGCTACGGCTATGCTCCCGTGGTGCTCGTGCGGCTGCCAGCTGAATGTGTCAGATGCTGCAGATGGAAAGGTGCAGGACACCCCATGTGCAACGTCGGCCACACGAGCACCACGGGAGGACAGGACGCCGGGACCTGGAATGTACTGGAATGCACTGGAATGTAAGCAGGCCGACTCCCTGCGTTCCGGTGCGGGAGGGGGTGTGGAGCTGTATTGAAGTCAATGGGATCTCCCACAGTGCGATCGCCCGCACTCGGAACGCAGGCACATTAGTGCCTGCATTCCGGTCCAGTGCGATCTGCAAAAATAGTGCTCGCAGCATTTTTGCGGATCGCACTGGACTGGAACACAGGCACTAATGCAGGCGATCGCACTGTGGGCGAGGGGCCTGCCTGCGCAGCCTACGCCCCCTCCCGCCCCTGAATGCAGGTGTTTTTTCGTTGGTAGATCTCAATGAGCTCGTCATTTGAAAAGTAGATCTCCAGACGAAAAATAGTGGGCGCCCCTGCTCTACATCAATGGTCAGTAGAGAAGGGCCTCCGTTACATTGGTGGTCAACAGCGAAGGGCCTCCTATGGTCAGTGGTACAAGGGGCCTCACATTGGTGGACAGTTGAAAGAGAAATGTCCTTTACATTAATGGTTACATTATAGTGTTTAGTCAAGGAACATCCAACAACCTTTGAAGGAAGCCTAGTTGTGAAAGGCTGCTGTAAACCCCTTAAAACAGATTTTCTCAACCAGGGATCAGCCAGAGGTTGCTAGGGGTTCCTTAAACATTGCGTTTTAGTGAATCGATCTCCCACCTATATTGACCAGCAAATGAGGGTGGTCAGTCTTCCACTGAAATCTCATTTATAGGGTCACTTGTATACTGGCATTCATTGTTAGGGGCAAGACATTCACCTCCATTGTAAGAGGGTTCTTAACTACTGACCTCCAATGTAGAGGGCACTACACTTGCCACCAATAAAAGGGGGGTAGTATATTGACCTCTAATGTAAGGTGGCACTTTTCCACTAGTTACCAGTGTAAGGGGGTACTTCACAGCTAACCTCCAATGTAAGGGCCACTTGTCTAATGATCACCAATGTAAGTGGGCCCTTCTCCTTTGACTTGTAAGGGACTGATCATTAGTTGCTTGTCATAGTAATGTACCATGACCTGTCAATATAAGAATCTTTAGCAAGGATTTCTCTTTGATAAAGAGGTGGAGATAGGCTGCTGCATAAGGATCTAAGCGTCTTATTTTTGTTGGAAATGCAACAGCATATACTGATGGTATTACTGACTGTAATTTGTTTTTTTGAACTGTAGATGGCGCTGTAGTGCAATCTTAGTCTCTTTGTGCATGCTTATCTATGATACACCAGAAGTTTTTTTTCTTCTTCTCTATTTTTCTTCACAATGCTGTATGTGTACATGTAATGTTCTTCTAACCAAGTAAAACTTAAAGAAGAACTATGAGGTGAGTTAAATTCATAGTTCGGGCCGACATGTGACAATTAAACTGTCACACGTCGGCTCAATAGATCGGGTAGTGAGCGAACACATACCGTCTTTCGCTCACTTCTCGATCATCTCCCTGCAGTGAGCGGTGACTGTCACTCACAGCTCCCCGCAGGGATTCCCCCCTCCCCGCTCTGATCCTCCACCGCTGACTGGAGGAACGGACAGGGGAGGGGGCAGGTACAGCTGGCTCTGCCTCTAGATAGGCAGAACCCACTGTCACTCACGCAGCTGGGTGGATCTCGACAGTAACGTCGGGATCCGTCCCGGCTGCCTCAGTATACCGTGACCTGTAGCTCACGATATACTGAGCTTTGGGTCGCGGGAGGAGGTTAGTATATGTCCTCCCGTGACCCTTAAGAGAACTATGGGGAAAAACACTTACCCCATAGTTCTCTTTTAATTCCTCAAGATCTCAGTGCTTCATCTAAACACATTACCAACAATTTTTGCACTGGAAGATCTTGATCCCCAAGACTTTTCCTCCTGATAACAAAACCTGATTTGTATAGGTGGTCAGGGAAGGAGCAGATGATAACATAAGTTGAGGGATTGTATGAGAGCTCAAAAGAGATTAAGTGATCACACTCATCCATTGAGGTCATTATTTAGCCAAACACATACTGTATTCCCCCCATAAAGTACTCTTCAGTTCCATATCCTCCAGCCAGGAAATGATTCGGGCTCTATCTGACTTGCTGCAGCTTCTAATGCACATTGCGAAGAGCTCCCAATGTTCAGTGAAACCAGAGTAATCATCAAAGTAAGAAATTTCAGTCCAGGAGAGGAACCGGTACAACTGTGCAAGACTGATGATAGCGGCTGGAGTTCAGCTTTAAACAACGCCTGAGTGCCTGTGGGGCCTTAAGGATAAAAATGTATTATTTAAGTATCTGGAAGGAAATGAGTAATGCAGTTTATGAATTCATATGTGCAGGATGCAGACTCCACAACACAGAACATAGTCTATGTTTTAATCATAGCGGCTGCTTCCACTCAATTTTGAACCGTGATGCTATTATTGTCCAGGCCACCTCCAATGCGATGACAAATGCACCATATCCTTCAACGTCTCATTGTGTTGGCTTTCCTCGGTCCTATATACAAGGGCAGCCCGACTTCTTCCAAAAGCAAACAATGATTTCAGTATCTCCTGTGTTTAGCTACAGAAGGTGGGAGTTGTTGTAGAGCCGGTAACTTGGAAGCATGTGTGACAGGAAGGTGGGGGGGGCTCCGTTGTTCCTCTGCCAAGAAACATCCTATATCCGGTTAACATGGCTGTCTGCCTGTCATTACTGTAACTGTATTACAAGGGGTACAGTAGGAGCAAATAAGGATAGTGCATATTTTCCTGGAACTGTGCAAGGAGAAAATTAGGAGGCAGTCGGAGCTATTTTAAGTGGCTAACTCCTTTAACTGCTTTGTTACCGACCACTGTGCAAAATGAAAAGTCACTCATAGCTCAAAACTAATATATATAAATGAGGTAAATACATCTCAGGCATAAAAGACGTTCAATGTAGAAAAGCCTTTCCACTGCCAGCATGCTCCAGAGTGGGACCCTTGTTCTTTGTGTGGAAGCAGTGGCCTCTCTGCAGAGGACCAGCATGAGCCAGACCTATAGCCCTGCAAGCAGAAAAGCTTATGCACTTTGCAGATTGGACAACCCTGGCTCAGCAGAGGACGTGTCTTACCTCTGCAAAGAGACCGCTGCTTCTCCATATAGAGCATAGGTCCTTCTCTGCAGCATGCTGGCAGGGGACAGGCTTTTCTGCTCAGTCTGTTGAAGCTTTCGAAAGAAAACAAACTGTAAGACTTTGTACACCTTTTGTTTTGATGCATAGGGAATGTGTTTAGTTGGCTTAAACTGAGGGTTCAATTGAGCGTTAAAGCAAACCAGAGCTTTGTCCGTACGGGGTTTGCTTTAATCTTCCCACCTCTTCTTTACTCCTTGGTTGCTCCGTTCAGCTTCCGGAAGTGAACACCCAGCACATCTGGTTATGGAGAAACAGAACTGGTTCTGATTCATACAGGTCATGGTATATCTGTAAATAAGTCAAGGCAACACGAATTGCTGTGTTTTTCTTAAAGACATTTCGCTGGTCGTCTAGCATTTCTGAATTGAGAAAGCTAGTCGCATGACCAGCGCAACGTCTTCGAAAAAAATACAGCAAGTCCAGTTGCCTTGACTTATTTTTTACAGATATGACTAGGGATACACCAAAATTTCGGGCAAAAATGGTACTTTGGACAAAATGCCGAAAGTACAATTTTTTGGCTGAAAATACGGTGCATTTCTAGTTTCTCTCCTCCCCACTGGGCGCTGCTCTGTGTCCCCTCTGACACAGAGCAGTGCCCAGCGGGGAGGAGAGAAACTTTCAGGAGACCAAGCAGTCAAGGGAGGAAACAGCTGTCAGCTGTCACAGGAGGCCGAGCCGGCGGTGCAGAAGAGGCAGCTGTCAGCGATGTCACAGGAGGCCGAGCTTTCCTCCCTACACGCTGGCTTAGCCTCCTGTGAAAGCGAGTCAGGATTGAGAGCGGAGGAGCCAGGATGGAGAGCGGGTTACAAGTGCTAATCAATCAGCTGATCACTGCGTGTTTGTAAATAATTGAGGACATAGTAAGCTTACTGTATCCCCAATTATGAATGATCAGGAAGTGCCCTATCCTGATCACTTCCTGCTCATTCATGAAACTATCTCCACAGTTTATGAATGGACAGGAGCACTCAGTACAGAGGATTCCTGTTCATTCATAACCGGGGCTGCAGACAGAGAGATTGAGGACTCTGTGTCCTCAATCCCTTTTTCTTTTTCAAAAGGGAAATATCAGGAGTCTGTTTAGACCCCTAATATTTCCCCCCGAAGCCCTCAACAGTAAAGTAAAAAAAAATAAAAAATAATGAAAATAAAATATGAAAAAAATAATTGTAAAAAGGTTCGAAATTTTTTTTTTTTTTCGGTTTCAGCCTGATAAGTTTTTCATTTTCGGTTTTGGTCTGAAAATATAATTTCGGTGCACCTCTAGATATAACATGTGGCTTGCTCCAAGTGACAGTACTGGGCTGATCACCGAGCACCAGCACTGTCACATGGGGATAATCCAAAGATTATGAGCTACAACTTGAGCAACTTGAGTTTATACAGGATGGTTTCTTCCGCTCCCAGGAGCCAAAAAAGTGCAGAGGGGGGAATGAAGGAACGCTGCAGTGGAACAATGGACAAAATCAAATATGACACATCAGATACAGACTGTCAGTAGCATTAGCACAGCAGTTTTTGTTTTTCCGAGTCCCCCATGTTATATAATTGTATGACTTATGCTTTGTGAATGTAACAAATATAAATTTGGCAGCAAAAGTGGAAATACATTTTAAAATGACATATCTATCTAAGACTACCCTGTCTACCGGGTGTTGTACAATTTAACATATATGTGTACGGCCGATGCCAACAATTAAAACAGGATACACAGTGATTTAGCGTAGGAAATGTCAGCCATTTAGGGTTTACATCTACTTCAAACCCACTGATAATATTTGCAGCCAGTTGACCTCTATTCCAAGTGGAAAAAAAGAAATACTTGATGGGCCGTGCATTCCCTTTAATTAGCACTGGATGCTCTAACTATATGAGCCCACTACAGGCAGCAGCTCGGATGATTGACAGATGAAATTGATATTTAACCCCTGAATTCCCAAGCAGCTTTCAAAGCAAGCCCCCAGGACAACTGTTGGCTTATTGTGAAATCCTATATCAGCACTAATAATGAGCTCTCTCTCTCTCTCTAATGATCGGTGGTATTAATGGCCATTTGGAGTGACAAAAGAATGCTGACCACCTTCTTCTCATAACCTCTGCTCCTGGAAAATCTGTGTGGACAAATGTGGCCCCCTACCCTTACCTCATGGAGCCTTCATAGGTCAAATCAGTCCTACGTAGAGGCAGCAGGAGGCAAGGCTCAGAGTTTCATTTAACAGCAGTTCCATGCATAACTGGAACATCTAATTTAAAAAGCCGGCATCAGCCGGTAATCTAAGACCCTTCTATTTGTAGATAACACCTTAGCGTGGTAGGTGATTGATGCCATGTATATGAAAATAGCAGCCACGTGGACATTACACACGGATCCTGGGAACTCTGCTACTGAGAAAGACTAGCGTGTTCTGGCACTGCCAGAAAAATGGGCAGCGAGCTGGATTCTTCCTGTGGATAACATGCCAACGTGATTGGCTGAGGTCTGATTTAAGATGGACATATATAGGCAGAGCAGGCTTACATAAAAAATAACTTAAAGGAGATTTATGAGGTGAGTAAAAATCACTCATCCTCATAGTTCGAGCCGACGTGTGACTATGAAACTGTCACATGTCGTCTCAATAGATCAGGAAGTGAGCGAACACATACCGTCACTCGCTCACTTCCCGATCATCTCCCTGCAGAGAGCAGTGACTGTCAGTCACGGCTCCCTACAGGGATTCCCCCCCCCCCCCTGCTCCAATCCTCCAGCACTGATTGGAGGAACGGACTGTGAGGGGGTTGGTACAGCTGGCTCTGCCTCTAGATAGGCAGAGCCAGCTGTCATGCACGCAGCTGGGCGGATCTCAACAGCATTGTCAAGATCCGTCCTGGCTGCGGCGGTCTCAGTATACTGCGAGCTGTAGTTCGTGATATACTGAGCTTTGGGTCACGGGAGGAGGTTAGTATATGTCCTCCCGTGACCCTTAAGAGAACTATGGGAAAAACACTTACCTCATAGTTCTCTTTAAAAGCCCATCTCTAGGGAAAAGAAAATTACTCTTGCACATTATGTCTAGGGATATTGAGTAAAGAATTTTTAGTTACCTGATCCCCGCTTCACAGGCTCCATAACCGGTACCTACAACCTCTTCCTCCCTACGCTTTGATGGTTGGAGGCCCACTGACATCATCTCATCTAATGCAGGGCCCATAGCTTTGCATTTTAGGGTTAAGATGACAGTCCACATACCGGAGCGGAGGCCAGGGAGAGGCGAGTGCCGACTGCCGGGGGAGCGGGGATCAGGTAAGTAAAAGTCCTTTACACAATACCTAGACATTAACTAGCAGTTGACCCTTGCAATGCGGGGGTCAGTGAAAAAATAGGAGAGGTTGCATGTTTTCACAGTGCAACACACTGCATCGTGCGTCGTGTAGAAGCCAAGAATGCGAAAAGTGCAATGCATTGTCAAATTGCATGCCAGCAGGTGTGCATTATGCGGTATGGTGTGAACGAGCCCTCATCTTTTTTTAAATCCATTGAAATAATACCTGGTGATTCTGCAAATAAGGTTCCTGTTTAGGCACTTCCTGTTACAGGGTGGCAACCCTGTTTCCCTATCTCCTAATTAGTCTCCTGCATTGTCAGCCTTTCATACGCCAAGAACTGCACAGGCACCAGGATTAAAAGACTGTGTCATCTCTGGGCCACCATCTCAGTCCAAGAAGTAGATAGTGACCCTGGATGATGCCTGGACAAAGATGGCACCGTCCTTTTGGAATGAGAAGCAGATAATGGCATTGCCATAGGTAATAATCTGAGAGCGGTAAGGCATCCCCGGACTCACCATTACTTAGCATGGATGCACATAATGGAAAAACATTTATCTGATAGGTCTGCTTTAAGAGTTAGGTTTAGGCCATAGGTTCCAGTTAAAAGTCATGTTTAGGAGTTATGGTGAGTTTAAGTGTCAAAAAGAATCAATCATTCTGATGTAATAAGTAACTTTTTGGGGTGTAATAAGTGTATAACAGATGCATATACATATTTCCTGTTCCAAAACCCAACACCAAAAGCAGCCGAGCCGATATTCAGAAGGTGAATATGCCAGAGAGTGTGTAAGCGATCAATAGCTCTCTATTGCTCCTCATGTGTCTTTAGGTTATATGTATCAAAAGTAATCTCACCAAGAACTGAAGTTGTTTGCTAACCAATCACAAAATTCATAGCAAGTCTAATGCCGACTGATGGCTGAATAAAAGGTTCCTAGTAAGAACCAGTTGGCACATAGGATTCCTTCTTCGGCTTGAGCCGCAGTGATGTAACCAGTTTGCTAGAGAACATTGGTTCAGCTTCTCCTATTCTATATGGATGACAGGTACACTTTATCCCCTGCATCTGTCTGCCCTCTTCCCCTTTTAGTGTAACAGGACACTCCACAAACAAAGTGCCCTCTGTCAGGGTACGCAGTCTACGTGTCCTGACCATGAAGGAGCCACTTCTCAATGTCCAGTAATTGATATCAGTCACCAACTTCAATGGCGAGAGAGAAAGACATACCTCCAACACAACTGCCACATGAAAAGCTGAGCAAGCTGTTTTTCCCTACAGACGACAGAAACTGGATCATCGATGACAGATGGCCGGCCATTACGATGAGGCCTGTAACATGGTCCCCGGCATAAATAGCCGCACTCCACGCTACATAGGATGTGGGGCATTCCTTTCCGTTATACATCTTCTGTAATAACAGAAATTGTGGTATGGACAGACAGGCGTCTCAATCTTCTGATCTGGGGAGTGCCCGATGTATATTTGTATATCATTTCCTGAAATACTCCTTGTCATCGCCCCTAACAGCTCCAAGGAATCGAGAAAACCTGACCTCTGGGGCAAAATATTAATTTTAACTTTTGCAGAGAGCCAGGGATATTCCGTTGTGTTAGAAATGTGAGTTTGGAGTTCATGTGATACCTTTTATTGGCTGACGTACTGTAAGTTATTCATGAGGCGAGCTTTCGGGATGACAAAGATCTCCTCTCTAGGCTATATACAATTGTATAAAGCCTGAAGAAGGGATCAAAGTCATTCCAAAAGATTGCATCCTTAATAACTTAGGTTAGCCATAACTTAGGCCCCAACTTTCTTTGTTAAAGGCACAATACTTTACTGCTGCTGTGATGGGAGAAATTTGCCTTAAAGAGACCCTGTCATCTTGCCCATGCAAGGCAAAATGACAATGTCTCTGCAAAAGCCAACCGATCCTTCCTTCATCGCAGTTGGCAACAATACCCGACGCTTCCCTTCCCCTGGGTCATGATCCTATACCCCGATTGAGGTTATTCAGGCTGCCATCAGGGCCCCATTGCAAAACCACCAAGGACCCATCATCTCTCTATTCTCCATCTCACAGATCCAGACTCCAGACGCTCCATAACATTTCATTATCATTCACATAGCTTTAACACAAGCAATAAGGATCTTTAATTAAGCCATGTGACTATATTTTTCAAAATGTTGTTAAAGCTTTATGTCAAAGTGGCAAGTAAAAATTTGATTATTTATTTTTAAATGCATGAATGGGTATGGGTGGGTGGTAAGGGGGTGGTTTTGTCTAGAGATATGAATTCAAGTTCAGATTTGCTTTGTTATCGGAAAGATCTAGAATGGATTGTGATGCCTAATGAGTACCTTCTGACTTCCTCTCAAACAACAGAGTGGTATGTGGGGGGTGCCTAGGCACTCCTGATCTGTAGTCTCACAACTGTATTTCTGCAGTGTGAAATCTAAGGCACTGCTGCCTCTGACTGCTGGTTTCAGAATTTTTGAGATTAGGTTTGGTGAGGTCACTACTGTGCTGTTCACTGTTCTCCTAAAGGTTTGCTGGAGATGAATCTGTACCTTTAGGACAGGCATCTCTCTGCTAATGCTTTATTCATTCTGTGGATCTGTGCTTCATTCTTCTGCTGCCTCATTACCCCACCAGTCATCAGATCACCAGTTATCGAGGGGCAGCTAAGACATAAGGAAGCAAAGCCCTGCCGCCACCAAGATGGCCACCTCCACAGAGACACAGTGCAGAGCAAGGCATGGAGAGTCAGAAATGGAGAAAAGATCCGCTGCATGGAGACCTTAAGCAATACTGGTGAAGAGTCTTCTGCTCTGGTTGATTCTTTGGGCACAGCTTCCACAGTTCGGGTTCTCGTTAAGGTGACTCTGTCACCATACGAAAGGTTTAAAAGCAAGCCATGTCTGTAAATGAAGATAGGACGTGCTCACCTTTCCTGCTGTCCAAGCCACCGAATGATCCTGAGAAATCTGCTGAAGTCAGCACTGGGTCATCCACAGCTCCCTCTGGTTCCTCCTGCTGGCCTCCATGTCAGTACTGTATCTGGTAATGAGGAGGAACCAGGGAGACCCAAGAGGTGGACACTCCAAGAACTTTCGGCTTCAGTGCCGACTTCAGCAGAAGAATTTTAAGGATTGGAGAGGAGTCAGGCAACAGAAAAAGGTGAGCATGTCTTGTCTTCTTTCACCGCCATGGCTAGCCCTAAAACATTTTTTGTAGTCAGTGGGTCACTTTAAGATAAAATAAATAGATTCAATTATAATTATTGGCCTTACTGACCTTATCACATAATGGCTTCTGCATACCACTGTTTGTCCTTGTACTGGTTTTATACATTACCTGACAGTTGCTGTTTATATTAAATGGATTTGTACTTTGATATATGGAAACGTAATGCCTGGCAGACATCGGTGGGAGAATCAGTACGGGGGGACAATGGCAGGAAAACCTCAGTCTGGAAATCTCAATGGTAAAGCGAGCATTATGGAAATATAAATACGTGCGTTAAAGCAGCTTAGACCAAAGGTAGATATTGAGGAAATGTATTCAAGAGTGTGAATTTCCTTACCATGAGAACAGAGAAAAAGGTAACCTTGTACAAAGAATTCCTTACCTTAAATGACCAGTAGAGCTATAATAAATTGTGTGTGAAGTGAACTCGAGTGCTGTAAACCTAAGCAGTGGCCAGATATGACATGAAGGCACTCAGAGGAGAGGCCATGGAAGGTCAAATACCATCCAACATATTGGGAAGGGAAAGAGGGACACGTTATACTGTAGTACAAAGTATGCAGACAAAGGACAGGGTCCCACCCTGCTCCGGTTACACAAACCATGAACAAATGATTGGTTGCATAGTTGGTAAAGTTGAATAAAGACACAGGTCAGGTCCATCCAGGTTAAACCCACAAGTTCCTTTTTCTATATATCAGACCAAAAAAGGGAAAATTGAGTAAGAAAGAGGGACAGAGGGATATGGTTATAAAAAAAAAAGGGGACATTTCCTCCAAATGAGGGACTAAGTTGGGAGCTATGGGTCACATACCATGTAAAGTGCCATCTGAAATCTGCGAGAGCCCCATTCATTATTATTATACAGGATTTATATAGCGTCAACAATTTGCGCAGCGCTTTACAAAATGGGGGAGACAGTACAGTACAGTTACCATACAATTTACAATACAATGCCATTTCGGTACAATAGGGTTGGGAGGGCCCTGCTTGTGAGAGCTTACAATCTAGTAGGAGGGGCAAGTGATACAAAAGGCAATAATTGTTTAGATTGAGTTATTGGAAGAAGTAAACGGGCAGTTATGTTGAGGTGGGGACAGGCTTCCCTGAAGAGATGAGTTTTTAAGGATCGCCTAAAGGTGAGCAGAGTAGGAGATAGGTGGACAGATTGGGGTAAGGCGTTCCAGAGGATGGGGGACGCTCTGGAGAAGTCCTGGAGGTGAGCATAGGAGGAGGTAATTAGAGAGCAGGAGGTCTTGAGAGGAGCGGAGAGGACGGTTTGGGTGGTATTTTAAGATGAGGTCAGTGATGTAGCTGGGGGCAGAGTTGTAGATGGCGTTGTAAGTATTTTTCGTTTAATTTGTTTGGCAATTGGGAGCCAGTGCAGGGATTGGCAGAGAGGGGCGGGAGACACTGAACGGTTGGTAAGGTGGACGAGTCTGGCAGCAGTATTCATGAATTCATGATAGACTGAAGGGGGGATATCCTGTTTAGTGGTAGGCCAACAAGGAGTTAGTTACAGTAGTTGAGGCGAGAGATTACAAGGGAGTGAATTAGAAGCTTTCTGGTGTCGTTTGTTAAAAAGGGGCGAATTTTAGAAATGTTACGGAGGTTGAGTCAGTAAGATTTAGATAGCGGTTGGATGTGGGGCTGAAAGGTGAGTTCAGAGTCAAGGATTACACCGAGTATAATAATCATATACTAACTAGCTCCTTTAGCCAAGAGCTTGGGCCCACCCTCTTGGATATCATTATTGGTCCACAAATGGGCCACCTCAATAACTAATAGTAACAGGAAGGAAGTGGGATTCACCTCTTATCACAGGAACTGGTCAAAATACACATAATCCCTGTGCTTGCGTGGGTTTCCTCCGGGTACTCCGGTTTTCTCCCACACTCTAAAGACATGCTGGTAGGTTAATTGGCTCCTCTCTAAGTTGGCCCTCTATGTATGCATGTGAGATAGGGACCTTAGATTGTAAGCTCCTTGAGGGTAGGGATTGATGTGAAAGTGTAACTATGTAAAGTGCTGCGTAAATTGTCGGCGCTATCTAAATACCTGTAATAAATAAATGCAATTGCCTCGGGAATGCGAGCTCCTGGGATTCATCACAAGCTAAAATAAAACGTGTAAGAAGTGAACTTGGATGCTGTAAATCTAAGCAGTGGCCAGATATGACATAAGGGCACTCAGAGGAGAGGCCAAGGAAGGTCAAATACTGTCCAACTTTTTGGGATGGGAAAGACGGACACTTTATAGTACAAAATATGTAGGCAAAGCACATGGTCCCACCATGCTCCCATTACACAAGTCATGAAATAATGGTTACATAGTTGGTAAAGTTGAATTAAGACACAGGACCATCCAGGTTAAACCCACAAGTTCATTTTTCTATATATCGGACAAAAAAAAAAGGATAACTGAGTAAGAAAGAGGGATAGAGGGATTTAGTTCTAATAAAAGGGGACAGTTCCTCCAAAATGAGGGACTAACGCTGGTCATACATCTATAAATTATCTGCAGGTTTGCTATGGTCAGATGGAAAAAGGTGCAACAGATTCCTCCATCTACACTATACTGTGTGGACGGAGGAATCTCCCACTGGGCCAAGCTTCAGTATCTTCTTAGTCGGCCCCGCTAGCTCCCAAAATACCTGAACAATCTGATTGGATGCAGGCATTGTATAGGGGTTTTGAGAGCCAGTGAGGCCGACTAGCAAGATACTGAAGCTTGGCCCAAGCGGGGGATTCCTCCATACACACAGTGTAGCGTAGATGGAGGAATCTGTTGCACCTTTTTCCATCTGACCATAGCAAATCTGCAGATAATCTATAGGTGTATGGCCGGCTTTAGTTGGGAACTATGGGTCACATTTAATGAGCAGACCAAGTTCCTAGATGTAAGCAGCACACCTTTCAGATTACATTTACAACATTCATGGGCACTACATCTTTTTTTGTCATGTTGTTAAGCTATGGGTCACACACCATGTAAAGTTCCTCCTGAAATCTGCGGGAAACCCATTAATCATACATTAACCAGCTCCTGTAGCCAAGAGCCTGGGCTCCCCCTCTTGGATCTCATTATTGGTCCACAAATGGGCCACTTCAATAGCAAATAGTAACCGGAAGGAAGTGACATGGGTCATTCGTCACAGGAACTTGTCAAGATACACCTAATAAAATGTGTTTGGGCTTTGAAGCTCCTGGGAATGCCAATGCCAATGTTTATAGCCCACTTTTCACATCTGCTGACACCTTAGGAAGCTGAAAGACAAACTCCAAGGCTTTCATTTGTTTGTCATTTACAAGAAGTCATCTAAGACTATCCTGTCTACAGGGTGACAACACTGTTCTGCACTGCAGGAAAGTGGAGGAAAGCTCTAGACCCTTGGTTCTCAACTAGTGGGTCGTGACCCAAAAGTGGGTCACGACCCCATGTTTAGTGGGTCGCCGCGTGCCTTCCTCAGCCTCCCCCTTTTGCAGCACTGTCTGTTCTTGAGCCAAACAGCCATTCCAAATATGCTGCCCGGTGCTGAGTGTCAGCTTGAGGTGGGATGGGGCTATGGCCGTGAGGGTGCCTGGACCGGAGTGATATCACATTCTGGCTCCCGGCACCTCTGCAGGGCATGCAAGGGAGCTGTACAAGCAATGCACATATGGATGGAGTTCTGTCACAGCACAACAGCCCACACTGGCCCCAGGCTAAGGATCCACTCCAGTTCTCTTACGTTGTGGAGACTGGGTGGATATTTTGAATGGTACCCCAAACCCAACCCACAGTTCGATCGCCTGCATGGAACGCACGGTACTGCAATGCTGTGCGTTCCATTGCAGTGCGACTTGGGTCGCAACTTAATGACCAAGGACAAATGTGGGTCCTGAGGTTACACAGGTTGAGAACCACTGCTTTAGACGATGCTGGACGTCATGCTGATGAAAGGAGGCGGGCCCTATGTGACTTGTTGCAGCTTCGAATGCACATTGAAGTCAGAGGAAGCTATTTCAGTCCAGGAGAGGAGCCGGTACTGTGCAAGGCCGGAGTTGGGTTTTAAATTCTGGGGTGTAAGCGCCAAGTCTGCCTTTCACAAAAGAGTGATTAGGGTATTTGCAGGCGGTCGGCGGTTGATGGTCATGTGACCTCATGTGTTTGTATACACCGCCAGCTCCAGTGACTCACTCTAGCTGCATTCAAACCGAGCACACAATGACACTACCTGCCTCCTCCACACCTTTGTTCTCCAAGACTGTTGCATAACCGGCAGGATTATGGAAACAAGGATCCGGCCTGGGTGGGAAACCTAACAAGAAAGGCTGGCGGGCCTGTGCCAGGGAAAGCCGATGGTAGCTGGAGGGGCGGCGGGGAAGGTGCCAAGCCACACAGTACACTGAGTCATTGAGAAAAAAAAAAGAAAAGTGGAGACTGGTGGTGCTCGCAGTTCATTTCCCATGACTTTCATGCCCGCTCGCTGAGTGACGTACTCAGGTAGAGCAATATTTACATATTCATTCAAACAGCACATTGTGCGTGGTGCACACACCCTCCCGGCCAGGACATTAACCCTTCACGGGGTCAGTTTCAAGGATCGCTCTGCTGGCTACCTTTGCCGAATAGCACCGAAGCAGTTTAAGAAACAACAGCCTGTGAACGGAAATGCAACCGTATTTAAAGCTGAAGTGTAATCTGCTTATATTTTGCCTTCCCTGGTTCCTCCCCCCTCCCAACAACATGCTAAAGTTTACCTTTCTGTTTTTATTACATACCTTATTTTATACCTGTGATCTCATCATTGGCGGTCTGTGCTTCTCTATGCAATGCAGCAGAGCATGGCTGGTGGGAGGAGTCGTCAGGGTGCTATACATAGCTTCCTAAAAACATCACAGCATCCTGACTTAGTACTCCTTTCAAAAGCCTGATGCAAGCAGCAGGCTGACTCTTGGGAGGAGTTATGCAAATATCACAATGATGGATGGGTGTTAGCATGGAGTAGTGGGCGTTTGTCAGGCCACTAGGCAGAATACCCCCCCTAAAGGTGCCCACACACCTTGCGATAATCGTGGGAAATCCCGCGATCGTTCGATTATCGCAAGGTGTGTGGAAGGCGTGCGACCTCTGCTACTGCAAGGTTGCACAACTTTTATCTTAGGAACATGTTCGAAACCCCGCCGAGAATCGTACAATTATCGGCGGGTGTGTGGCATGTTCGTAAGATAAATGCCGCACGGGCCGGTGTACACAGGCGCACACTGCCCCTTCAGCATTGCGGTCATCGGAAGCCGGCTTGCAATCATCGCAAGTACGATCTGCCTGTCCAAGATGGGCAGATCGTAAGTTTTTTTAATTACCTTACAACCATCGCAAGACAAAAGTCTTGCGATGGTTGTAAGGTGTGTGCCCAGCATTACAGGGGTAGTCAAAATCAGTGGCGTCACTAACAGGTGACCGTGGAATATTTAGTAACAAGGAAATGTCACGGATGGACTTATTGCACAGGTGGCAACCTATCACGGTACCATGCTTGAATTCACTGAGCTCCTGAGAGCTCATTCTTTCACACGTTTGTAGAAGCGTCTGCATGTCGAGGTGCGTGATGTTATACACCTGTGCAGGCCGGCGCTACCGCAAGGCAAGTCAGGCGGCCGTCTGAGGGCGCTGCAGGGTGAGGGCGGAAAAAACAGGGCATTTTGACCAGTACTTGTACTTGCCAAAATGCCCCGATGTTTGCCCTATGTTTAGAGGATCCCGACACGCGCGGCACCTCTGGCAGTCGCCGGCCAGCTAAATTAGGACCCCACCCGGAGCAAATCTGAATCTCACAGTAGGGCCACCTTGTGCTCCTAATCCCCGGCGTCTGGGAATTCCGAAGTCTAAACTGTTGACATGTTGACATCTATTACATAATCTCTCCATTCAACAACAAAAAAAAAGTCATTAAAATGAAAGCGGTAACGTGCTGAGACAACAGAAAGCTGGAATAATAATACGCCGGCTCTTTAAACCGCCACATAAAAGCGTCCTTTCATTTCCAGACTAAATAACAACATTAATAAAGCTCTTTATGCGCTGACAGCGTTGGATGCACACAATGAAGAACGCACAGAAGGGAGAAGATTGTATCAAGGTCTCCCGGCTCTGACATCACACAGCGAGGTCCCGTGGAAACGCGCGCTCCGGGGCCACTGCGCAAGGCGGAAGACTTCTAACAGTCGCTGGAACAATGAAGCTACATAGAAATCGGCTTTTATTTCACGCAGAGCGCACATGACGATCTGTGGGCCATTTTCTGCTTTATTATGTTATGTATAAAAGTTTGTGTTTGCGTTAAGTACCGTCTGAAGGGCGCACTTGTGTTAGCGGTGACTGCTCGGTGTGTGTAATGCCTTCCTTACCGCGATGGCATTTTGACATTGGAATACTGCGTTGGGGGTGGGAGGCTCGCATAAGAGCTTATGCAGGGACATGAGGGGAGGGGCAGAGGAGCTGGGTCAGCACATTAAGTAATTAGACACTCCCAGAACAGGAGAGGGCTATGACATGCAAGGAGAGAGGGGAATGTGTCAGGGAACTGACTCTTCCTGGAATAGTTACGTTTTGTAACAAAGGTACATTCAGGGCTGAAACTAGGGGGTGGGCGGGGGGAATGTGCCCTTGGCGATACATTAGGAAGGCCGCCGCCACCAACAGGGAATTTTCACGAATACGAATGCCCTCATACTAGATGCCGACACTAGAGCTTTACATTTTTAAACATAAGCGGCTGTCTGAGGTCCTGCGCTTGCTGGGGACCTTGGCAGCCTTTTGGTGAACCACAGGGTGCCTGTTTACAGCGCCGGCCACAGATCTCCTCCTTCCTGGGGAACCCTGCACCCGCCTGCGAGACCTTCTGAACCCCTGGTGAGAGTCCTTAAAGCCATAGTGAGACCCTGCACAGCCCTGAGCTTCATATTATTCTGCATTGCTGTATAATGTAGTACTGGGATTTGTAGTCCTCTATAGCTGATGGTATTATTCTGCATCGCTGTAGAATGTATTGCTGGGATTTGTAGTCCTATATAGCTGGCGGTATTCTGCATTGCTATATAATGTATTGCTGGGATTTGTAGTCCTATATAGCTGGCGGTATTCTGCATTGCTATATAATGTATTGCTGGGATTTGTAGTCCTATATAGCTGGCGGTATTCTGCATTGCTATATAATGTATTGCTGGGATTTGTAGTCCTATATAGCTGGCGGTATTCTGCATTGCTGTATAATGTATTGCTGGGATTTGTAGTCCTCTATAGCTGGTGGTATTCTGCATTGCTATATAATGTATTGCTGGGATATGTTGTCCTCTATAACTGGCGGTATTCTGCATTGCTATATAATGTATTGCTGGGATTTGTAGTCCTCTATAACTGGCGGTATTCTGCATTGCTATATAATGTATTGCTGGGATTTGTAGTCCTCTATAACTGGCGGTATTCTGCATTGCTATATAATGTATTGCTGGGATTTGTAGTCCTCTATAACTGGCGGTATTCTGCATTGCTGTATAATGTATTGCTGGAATGTGTTGCCCTCTGAAGCTGGTGGTATTCTGTATAATGTATTGCTGCGTGGTGTACCACCGTGGTAGACCAGTCTTCAGACCCGCTACTGTGCTCTCTTCTTCTGGTGCGGTGGCGCCCCTCCTGATCCACCACTGAGGTTCGAAATCACTTCATTCAATTCTCTCCTCCATGACAGATTAGAAGGGGCACCTCCGGGAACATAGAAGCAAGCCCAGAAGCGGCTCTTGAATTAACAAAGCACCACTGGAGAATGAGGCGGTTTGAAGCCTCACCTCTGCGGTGGATCAGGAGGGGCGCCGCTGCAACAAAAGAAGGAGAGCCGAGAAGTGTGGGGTGGGGGCAGGGGGTGTGTGAATGGAGAGCTTCGCTCAGGTTGGGGGGGGAGCAACTCTGAGTCTTTGCCCCGGGTGTCGGACTAGCTTTGCCACTGGGTACACTGTAAATGAATAAAATATAATGTATGGAAGAAAAAATGCTGCAAGAAAGAGATTTAAATACTTTCTTTTCTATGTTATTTTTTCTTTTTCTGGTCTTTTACCGGCAATTGTTTAAGCTGGTGACAGGGTCTCTTTAAAACACTACTATAGTCACGTTACAAAATCTTCTAGGGATACCGGTCCATATTGCAGCCCCGCAGATCGGGGGACAGTGAACGCCGGATCATAGATTAAGAACATTTATTTTAAATATAAGTTACGGTGTCCGTACGAGGCGGGGGATGGGAGGAAATATATTTCCCTTTAAGTAGCGGGATCCATCTACACGGCGTCATTAATCCGAAGTGTTAATCAGGCTGAAGCTCAGGGGGGTCACGGAGGGATTTTTATTGATACTCTGCAGAGGATAAACTGGCAGCTGTCATTCCCAGATTAGTTACTGTCTGGCAGCAAAATGACCGCACATTGAACTTGACCGACTCTGAACATTTCCTGTGTTATGTAGAGCAAACGTGACAGGGACATAGTGCTGCTGAGCAGTGGATATTAGATAAGGATAGGAAGTGACCAGAGTCAGCAAGGACAGGGACATAGTGCTACTGAGCAGTGGATGTTAGATAGGGATAAGAGGTGACCAGAGTCAGCAATGACTGGGACATAGTGCTGCTGAGCAGTGGATGTTAGATAGGGATAAGAGGTGACCAGAGTCAGCAATGACTGGGACATAGTGCTGCTGAGCAGTGGATGTTAGATAGGGATAAGAGGTGACCAGAGTCAGCAATGACTGGGACATAGTGCTGCTGAGCAGTGGATGTTAGATAGGGATAAGAGGTGACCAGAGTCAGCAATGACTGGGACATAGTGCTGCTGAGCAGTGGATGTTAGATAGGGATAAGAGGTGACCAGAGTCAGCAATGACTGGGACATAGTGCTGCTGAGCAGTGGATGTTAGATAGGGATAAGAGGTGACCAGAGTCAGCAATGACTGGGACATAGTGCTGCTGAGCAGTGGATGTTAGATAGGGATAAGAGGTGACCAGAGTCAGCAATGACTGGGACATAGTGCTGCTGAGCAGTGGATGTTAGATAGGGATAAGAGGTGACCAGAGTCAGCAATGACTGGGACATAGTGCTGCTGAGCAGTGGATGTTAGATAGGGATAAGAGGTGACCAGAGTCAGCAATGACTGGGACATAGTGCTGCTGAGCAGTGGATGTTAGATAGGGATAAGAGGTGACCAGAGTCAGCAATGACTGGGACATAGTGCTGCTGAGCAGTGGATGTTAGATAGGGATAAGAGGTGACCAGAGTCAGCAATGACTGGGACATAGTGCTGCTGAGCAGTGGATGTTAGATAGGGATAAGAGGTGACCAGAGTCAGCAATGACTGGGACATAGTGCTGCTGAGCAGTGGATGTTAGATAGGGATAAGAGGTGACCAGAGTCAGCAATGACTGGGACATAGTGCTGCTGAGCAGTGGATGTTAGATAGGGATAAGAGGTGACCAGAGTCAGCAATGACTGGGACATAGTGCTGCTGAGCAGTGGATGTTAGATAGGGATAAGAGGTGACCAGAGTCAGCAATGACTGGGACATAGTGCTGCTGAGCAGTGGATGTTAGATAGGGATAAGAGGTGACCAGAGTCAGCAATGACTGGGACATAGTGCTGCTGAGCAGTGGATGTTAGATAGGGATAAGAGGTGACCAGAGTCAGCAATGACTGGGACATAGTGCTGCTGAGCAGTGGATGTTAGATAGGGATAAGAGGTGACCAGAGTCAGCAATGACTGGGACATAGTGCTGCTGAGCAGTGGATGTTAGATAGGGATAAGAGGTGACCAGAGTCAGCAATGACTGGGACATAGTGCTGCTGAGCAGTGGATGTTAGATAGGGATAAGAGGTGACCAGAGTCAGCAATGACTGGGACATAGTGCTGCTGAGCAGTGGATGTTAGATAGGGATAAGAGGTGACCAGAGTCAGCAATGACTGGGACATAGTGCTGCTGAGCAGTGGATGTTAGATAGGGATAAGAGGTGACCAGAGTCAGCAATGACTGGGACATAGTGCTGCTGAGCAGTGGATGTTAGATAGGGATAAGAGGTGACCAGAGTCAGCAATGACTGGGACATAGTGCTGCTGAGCAGTGGATGTTAGATAGGGATAAGAGGTGACCAGAGTCAGCAATGACTGGGACATAGTGCTGCTGAGCAGTGGATGTTAGATAGGGATAAGAGGTGACCAGAGTCAGCAATGACTGGGACATAGTGCTGCTGAGCAGTGGATGTTAGATAGGGATAAGAGGTGACCAGAGTCAGCAATGACTGGGACATAGTGCTGCTGAGCAGTGGATGTTAGATAGGGATAAGAGGTGACCAGAGTCAGCAATGACTGGGACATAGTGCTGCTGAGCAGTGGATGTTAGATAGGGATAAGAGGTGACCAGAGTCAGCAATGACTGGGACATAGTGCTGCTGAGCAGTGGATGTTAGATAGGGATAAGAGGTGACCAGAGTCAGCAATGACTGGGACATAGTGCTGCTGAGCAGTGGATGTTAGATAGGGATAAGAGGTGACCAGAGTCAGCAATGACTGGGACATAGTGCTGCTGAGCAGTGGATGTTAGATAGGGATAAGAGGTGACCAGAGTCAGCAATGACTGGGACATAGTGCTGCTGAGCAGTGGATGTTAGATAGGGATAAGAGGTGACCAGAGTCAGCAATGACTGGGACATAGTGCTGCTGAGCAGTGGATGTTAGATAGGGATAAGAGGTGACCAGAGTCAGCAATGACTGGGACATAGTGCTGCTGAGCAGTGGATGTTAGATAGGGATAGGTGACCAGAGTCAGCAAGGACAAGGACATAGTGCTACTGAGCAGTGGATGTTAGATAGGGATAGCAAGTGACAGGGACATAGTATTGCTGAGCAGTGGATGTTAGATAGGGATAGGAAGTGACCAGAGTCAGCCATGACAGGGACATAGTGCTGCTGAGCAGGGGATGTTAGATAGGGAGTGACCAGAGTCAGCAAGGACAGGGACATAGTGCTACTGAGCAGCGGATGTCAGATAGGGATAAGAGGTGACCAGAGTCAGCAAGGACAGGGACACAGTGCTACTGAGCAGGGGATGTTAGATAGGGATAGGAAGTGACCAGAGTCAGCCATGACAGGGACATAGTGCTACTGAGCAGGGGATGTCAGATAAGAGGTATAAGAGGTGACCAGAGTCAGTGAAGGGGGGAGGGGCCACACTGCTGTAAAGATTTGGCTATAGGCACAAGCCACAGTGTAGAAGAGGGAATGCTTCACTTCCAGTTATTATGCTGCCTGTTCATTCTGTTGTGGCTTCTCCTGCACACATAGTCCCGTACATTATATTCATGTACAATGTATATAAAAGGCAATATTCAGTCTCTGATACGACCTGATGTGTATCTCTCACATTATAACGACACTTCAGCCAAGACAACAACCTCTGGAAAGAAGAACTTTACTTGCCGCTGCCCTCATCTAAAAGAGGAACCTCAGCTGACACTGGTCCTATCTACAATGGCCATCGCTCTGTTATCACTTCACAAAATAAGGAGATTGGTTTCTGTGATTAAAGCTGACCATACACCAATATAGTAGAATACCGGGAAACACTGACTGCAGCTGATTGGCTGTGGTCACTGTTTGGCCGTCTATTTTCAGCCCGTCTCCTTTTTTTTATTTGCAGAGCCACCCACTAGTAGCATGTCTGCAGATTCCTGCGAATTGGCTGATATTCAGAGAATATATGGCCGGCTTTAAAGCTGAACTCCCGGTATAAAGTGTTATGCATACTCTCGTATTGGTCCAGCTTGGCCCCATGGATGTTTGCATATGCTGCACCTGATTGGCCCATGGGGATCCTGTATAGGAGTGTAGTATCTGGAGCCACTACAGTCCGGGCCCTGTATGGCTCTGTGATGAGCGGCTTCCCTCTGCTCTGAAAACACAGGGAATTGCTCGCTCGGCACAGCGGCCATTCAGAGGATATCTACTATTGTTTATCAATGAATACAAGGCGTGCTCTGACTGGACAAGGGGCAGATTGTGACATCATCTCCCCTTGTCTAATTTAGAGACAGATTTGTACTCATTGATTAAAACTAGGGATGCACCGAGTACTTTTTCTTTTTAAAGGAGAACTATGAGATGAGTGCTTTCCACTCACCTCATAGTTCTAGCCGACCTGTGACAATGAGACTGTCACAGGTCGGCTCAGTAGATCGGGAGGTGTGCGAACATATACCGGGTTCCCTCACCTCTCGATCCTGTCACGGCTCTCTGCCGTGACAGGGGAGGGGCTGGATCCCCCCCTCCCAGGCTGCAATCCTCCAGCGCTGACTGGCGGAACGGACGGGGGAGGGGGCGGGTACAGCTGGCTCTGCCTCTAGATAGGCAGGGCCAGCTGTCACTCACGCAGCTGGGCGGATCCGGCACAATTGTCGGGATCCGCTTCACCTTCACCGTCTCAGTATACCGCGAGTATACTGAGCCTAGGGTGACGGGAGGACGCTAGTTCGTGTACTCCCGTTACCCTAAGGAGAACTATGGGGAAAAGACTTAACCCCGTAGTTATCCTTTAAGATAATCTTTTTTCGTATATTGCAAATACCAAATACTGATAGCGGAAGTCCCATTAAGGAAGCCAGGTGGTTCGTGTTAAGACTCGCCACCTGGCTTCCCGATTAGCAGGGAAGCCGTTCCCATGCTTCTGGTCACTAGGTGACGAGAAAGCATGGAGCCGGCTTTCTGGCCAATCAGGAACCCGGGCGCCGTGTAATGACGCGGCGCCCGGCTTCCTGATTGGCCAGGAAGCTGGCTCCATGCTCCCTTGTCATGAGGTGATGAGGGAGCATAAAGCCGGCGTCCTGGCCAATCAGAAAGCCGGGCGCTGTGTCACTACACGGCGCCCAGCTTCCTGATTGGCCAGCTTCCCGACCAATCAGGAAGCCGGGCACCCAGTCATTACACGCTGCCCAGCTTCCTGATTGGACGTGAAGCCGGCTCCTTGCTCTCTCATCACAAGTGACGAGGGAGCATGGAGCCGGCTTCCCGGCCAATCAGAAATACGGGAAATGTGTAATGACTCGCTGCCCGGCTTCCTGATACCGGAAGTATCGGGCTAGGCATCGGAGGATTTGGGCGAGTACAAGTACTCGGCATCGGCACCCATACTAGTATCTGTGAATCCCTAATTAAAACACTTGCCGCTCTCTGAATGGCCGAGCAAGCGACCCCCTGTGTTTTCAGGCCAGAGCGGAAGGTGGCCAGCACAGAGCCATACAGGGCCTGGAAGATGGCGGCCAGCAGTGTAGTAGCTCAGGACATTACTATGCCATACAGGATCCCCATGGGCCGATCAGGTATAACATATGCACACTTCCACTGCGCCAAGTTAGGCTAATGTAAGCACATGCAAAATGCATAATAATCAGGTACAAGATATCCATTCCTCCTCTGGTTCCTCCAGTTTCCCCTGTGCAGGTGGTGAAATTCAGCAGCCTTTCATATCTGATCTTCACCATAAAAAAAGAGAACTCCCATAAGGCAATGATATATACTCTGTTCTGATCTATGCATATTGATCTGCCAATCAGAATCAGGTTTGGGTGAGCACAGACACAACATATTTCCTCCTTTGTTATCAGTTGCATTTCGCAAACAGCAGATA
>NW_017306283.1:3127882-3162894 GCF_000935625.1 Nanorana parkeri
AACAGATATTGTAATAAAGTCAATAAAATAATAATTACCTGTCTAAATAAAAGAAAAGTCGTTGCGTGCAGGCTCCTGAAGTATCCATTGATGGCTGACAAGGAAGTACCATAGATCCAGGAGAGACTCCAGATAACGGATCCCAGACCTGCACGGAAAGGAAGACTTGTTGGTGGTCACATATCATCGGTAGCGGTCACATGTTTGGTAGAATGGATGAGCCGGCATTGTTCTGTGTCAGGAATCACATTCACATCAGATATGAGCCACGGAGTGTATGTCGGGGATGCACCAATACCGCTATTTCAGTATCGTGTACGATTAAGGTTGTCACCTGTTCGGGATTCACCGAGACAGTCCGGGTTTTGAATGCTGTGTCCGGGTTTCATGGCAGCAGGAACCCGGACACAAGATGTCAGGCACACAGGAGAAACCAAAATTAAGATAGGGGCTACTGGCCCCCCACTGAAAATAGTTTAAACTGTGATATTTACATATGAATGGGCGGAGCTATTTACATGTGAATGGGCGGAGCTATTTACATATGAATGGGCGGATCTATTTACATATGAATGGGCAGATCTATTTACATATGAATGGGCAGATCTATTTACATATGAATGGGCGGAGCTATTTACATATTAATACGTCGCAACTCATTCTCCCAAAAACATTTCCATGCGTTGCTAGAGTGTTCGGGTTTCACTGGAAGAAAAGATGGCGACCCTTAGTACGAGTACTGATATTTTTGTTGTCCTGACAACACCGCTCCTCCATAGATACAGTATGGTGAGCGTGGTCACCCCCAGGACAGGAAGGTAATTGTTAGTGTGCCAGGAGCCAATCAGGAGGAAGCGGAGGGCAAGCTTATTTTAAACCTTTTACAGGGATTAGCTGGGCAGTGTGAGGTCGGGGTGCCTGTCCTGAGATGCCCCAGCCACGGCTGAGCCACGGCACGGTGTCACATCTCAGGGGAAGGGGGAAAGCCGGAATCTGGACTCGGAGCACGGCATCAACGGCACGGTGTCACATCCACTGCGGCTCACTGACATTGGCTCAGATGGAAAAGGTGAACATTGACGCAGCTTGCCGATCATTAACACCGTACATCAATAAATGAAAGGAATATAGAGCCAATCCGATCATGTGTTGGCAAGAAGCATGCAGATAGTAGGAGAGAGCAGAGTGACAGAGAGATAAGCTCAGCGAGTAGAAGGGAGAAGCAGCACATGGAGACTATTACGCGTGCCGCACTACCGGGAGCATGTGATTGGAGGAGGGAGCAGAGTGACAGAGAGATGAGCTCGGGGACTGGAAGGAAGAAGTGGCACAAGGAGCCAGTTAGGTGTGCTGCGGTGCAAGGAGCATGCTGATTGGAGGAGGGAGCAGAGTGGCAGTGGATGGGAGAAGAAGCACAAGGAGCCTATTGGGTGTGCTGCAGTTTGAGATGCATGCTAACTGGAGGAGAGATCAGGGTGACAGAGATGAGCTCAGGGAGTGGAAGGGAGAGAAAGCACAAGGAGCTGACCAGACGTACTGCTGTACAAGGTGCATGCTGATTGGACGAGAGAGCAGAGTGGACATGTATAAATAAAGGAATGTTCTGAGGTGATGGATCCATTATTTTCGGTTTACGCCATGTCTGCTGAACGGTGCAGTGCTCCCACTTCCTGAACGTTGCTGTATGATGTCTGCGGCCGTTGTTCCGGCTTCCATGAGGCGCAGAGTTTGTTTAATGTTCGGAGCCATGAAATGTCATCCTGAGCGGCGAGCCAAGTGTTCTGGGGACGCGGCTTGTTAAAGCGGAAAGTGTATGTAAGCCGAGCTGAACGACGTTTTCTCTCCGAATCAGAAACTATGTCCATGAAATAAAATACTTTTCACTCTTTGCTGCGTCTCCGTGCCGCTGATCTCCTGCAGCCTCTTTGCAGACACTTCCTGTCTCCAGCGATGGCTGCACGGCATTTCACAGGGGAGCTTTCCTGATGGTGACAACAGTAAACCATATCTGTGTGCTGAAATGGCCACTTGTTGTCTCCATCAGACATTCATGACAGGGTGACAACGCAGGAGCACAACCGAGGGACAGGCAGACAGCGTTGTCACCCTAAACAGGAAGTTCCTGAGCGAGGTTCTCCATGGCACGGTAATAGGTATACATTTAGAAATTACTTTTGAACCTTATGGGAGATTTTATTACGGTAACTAAGCATTAGATCTAGATTGGGAAGAGGAGGGACAGGAAATGTCCACACTTGGGGTCACAGTAATAACAAGCTATGAACAGGGTGGGAACCTCATTTTATTTGTTTTGCTTCCCAAAAACAGTCAACAAATGATATTTTCCTGGAGTGGGAGATGTCCCCCCACTTCCTGTCCCAGTGACCACACAGGAAGTGAGGTGAAAACCTCCTCAATGGGGACAGGCAGAAAAAAAAATGCTGCAGTTTTAGCTGTTCACGAGGTTGTCATCCATTGTGATCTTTTCAGGGGTCTCCAGACACCCAGCACTCTGCTGGCCCCTCCCACCAGCCATGATCTGCCTGCACTGCATAAAGGGGTACAGGGACCCAATGATGATGTCACTGGCTCTAAACTATGTACAGCACTCTGCTGGCTCCTCCCACCAGCCATGATCTGTCTGCATTGCATAACGAGGTACAGGGACCCAATGATGATGCCACTGTCTCTCAACTAACCTATGTACAGCACTCTGCTGGCCCCTCCCACCAGCCATGATCTGCTTGCGATATATAAAGAAGCACAGGGACCTAGTGATGATGTCACTGGGGCCAAGCTAACATATGGATACCACAGAACCATATAAAATACAAGTAGATTAAAAGGCTGTTTAGTTTTTTGTTGCTGGCGGATCAGGTGCCGCAGCTTTCAGGAAAGGCGCATACATCAATGGAGGCAGCGGCTGCGCCAGGACGGCGGTAGACAGCTACTGTCAGCCACATGCTGCCCGGCTCCTCGGGGCCTCTCCGAAGCATTCCTGTGCATGTGAGCAGCTCCGGCCCCTTTCAGCACAGGGACCGGGTTACAAGTGTCCGCCGCTCACTCCCTTCTTGCGCTCGCCAGCTGCTGTTGGGAAGAAGAGATCATTGTGCGCGCCCCGGCTACAAGCGGCGCTTATGAATGAGCTCTGTGACTTGTTCCTGCACAATGGCAGGTGAGAGTGGCTCGGTCAGGGATTTCGGATCGCCTCGCTGGCAGTACACCGCGTTTCCCATTTCCCTTTCACTCCTAATACTTGGGATTTCTCGTCTCCTCCTCTGCAATTGTGCGCACTTCCTTTGTCTCGGCATCTGTCCGCGGACAGGCACAATGCGCGCGATCGCTTCACTGCATCCATTGGGAAAGCTTATAGATAAAGAGGGGGAGAAGTAACGTCGGACGTGGGCTTGCATGCGGCAACTGACCACCCACTGGAACTCAGAAAAGGGGCTACGGCAAGGTTTCCTTAAAGCTGAACTCCGGGCACAAAATATGTCATTTGAATATATTCCCCGATAGCCACAAAGGATATAAATCCGGTTTGTGCGCACCGATTGTCATAGCAACCCAGATATGACCTTGTACAGGTAGCAGTGACATCATCACTGTGCTGTACATAGCCTGTGCAGAGAGCAGAGCGGTGGGAGGGGCCTTACAAGGAGTAGGTGGAGACCAGACCAGTCACCCTGCACATGGAGAGAGAGCAGCAGTGACCAGTCTTTATTACCGGAGGGGGCAGAGACAAGACCAGTCACCCTGCACAAGAAGAGAGAGCGCTCTTCATTACAGAAGGGGGCGGAGATAGGGTTGCCACCTGTTCGGGATTCACCTGGACAGTCCGGGCTTTTGAATGCTGTGTCCGGGTTTCATGGCAGCAGAAACCCGGACACAAGATGTCAGGCAGACAGGGGCAACCAAAATTAAGATATGGGCTACTGGCTCCCCACTAAAAATAGTCTCAACTGTAGAGCTGCAGCTAACGATTATTTTCAAAATCGATTAGTTAGCCGATTATTAGGTTCGATTAATCGGTTAATCGGATAAACAATAAAATAAAGTTTAAAAAATAGCTCCAGTGATGGGACTACTAGTTTGTATTGAGGTTGTAGTCCATCACAGGAGCAAGCTTGGAGCGGTGGAAGTAAAAAAGAAAAAAGATAGAGTGGTGTGCAATATAGTGAAATGGAAAGTGTAAAATTATACAGCAATGAATGCAGAATGGCAACGGCTATAGAGGACTACAAAACCCAGCAATAGTACATTATACAGCGCAATGCAGAATAACCGATTAATCGATTATTGAAAAAGTTGACAACTTTTTCAATAATCGATTATAATCGATTATGTCGATTAGTTGTTGCAGCCCTACTCAACTGTGATATTTACATATGAATAAGCCACAACTCATTCGCCCAAAAAAAAAATTCCGCATGTAGCTAGAGTGTGCGGATTTCGCTTGAAGAAAAGGTGGCAACCCTAGGCAGAGACAAGACAAGTCCCCCTGCACAAGAAGAGAGAGCAGCAGGGAGCGGTCTTTATTACAGGAGTGGGGGGAGACAATACCAGTCACCCTGCACAAGAAGAGAGAGCAGCAGCGACCAGTCTTTATTACAGGAGGGGGCGGAGGCAAGACCAGTCACCCTGCACAAGGAGAGAGAGTAGCAGTGAGCGGTCTTTATTACAGGAGGGGGCGGAGACAAGACCAGTGACCCAGCACAAGGAGAGGGAGTAGCAGTGAGCGGTCTTTATTACAGAGGGGGCGGAGACAGGGCCAGTCACCCTGCACAAGGTGAGAGAGCAGCAGTGAGCGGTCTTTATTACAGGAGGGGGCGGAGACAGGGCCAGTCACCCTGCACAAGGTGAGAGAGCAGCAGTGAGCGGTCTTTATTACAGGAGGGGGCGGAGACAAGACCAGTCACCCTGCACAAGGTGAGAGAGCAGCAGTGATCGGTCTTTATTACAGGAAGCTCCAAGTGTCACACTGGATTACTGCACTGATCTGGAAGAAATACACAAAGATCACCGAGATTCAAGTACACCGCTATCAAAATGGAGGATTCCTGTGCTGTCGGCAGCCCGAAAACTGCGGCACTGTGTATTCAGAAACCTGGGGGATATTGGGGGCGCTGCATCCTACTGTTCATGTATTGTGAGAGTCCACCAACGCTCACTGGCGACGTCACTGCTGGCCGAGTTAGAATTGAGGCACTGCGAAGTGAAGCATCCCTGCGGCAATGTGTGCGGTGCTGAGCGCCCCCCATGTTGTAGGCAGCCAAGGGTGGTAAGATCGCTGACCAACTGTTTTACTGCTTCCCAGACTCCGCCAGTGATAGGGGTGCTGGTAATGCCGGATCCCCTCTCCCCAAAATGAAGAAAAAAACTCCTGCAATAGGGGTGCCCCCTGGGACCCCGGTAGTACCAAGGTACCACTATAACACTTGACAACCCCGTGATACATCTTACACTCCGGCCGCACAGCATTTCTATCTCCTGTCATTACTTCTATATCTGTCTGCAGTCAGCGGGATATCAAAGCCGGCGGCGTGTCAATCAAACCATGCAGCGGTACTTATGAGGGCCCAAAGCCATTGACCCACCTTTGAAGGGGGGGGGGGGGGTGATCTCTGACACTCCATCTAAGACCCCCCGCCGTGCAGGAATTTCTACATTCTCAAACCTAAACTACAGGCAGATGTAAAAGACCTCCAGAGAACCCATTCATCTAAAAACGTCTACTGTATCTGCATGCAGCTAGTAGAAGAACATGCTCTGTCTTTATATTACACTCCTTTAAAGCTGAACTTGGCACTTGCAGAAAAAACACCCCGGCACCGCAAGGGTTAAATGGCTTGTTGGGTTTAGGGGGTGCAGGGAGCTGTGATACTCACCTTATTCCTCGCTGCAGCAGGCTCAGGTGCTCTCCTCTTCTCTCCGAAGCTCTGGGTTGTGGGTGGGACCTCGCCGTCCTCTCCTGCTATGCCTGCAGGACTATGGGTCCTGCATGGCATGTGATGATGTCAGAGTGCCTTAGGACAGAGGTTTCGTGGGACTGAAGACACGGCCTGGAGGAAGCCTGATAGAGCGAGGGATGAGGTGAGTCAGCGGTGGGCAACTTCGGCACCACCAGCTGTTGTGGAACTACAAGTCCCATGAGGCATTGCGAGACTGACAGCCCTGACTCCCAGATGCATTGGAGGCGTGGTAATAAAAGTCATTCAGGGGTAAGCAACCTCGGTTGTTGTGGAACTACAAATCCCATGAGGCATTGCAAGACTGACAACCACAGCCATGACTCCCGGATACATGGGAGGCGTATTAATAAAGTAATTTAGGGGAAAGCATCCTCGGCTGTTGTGCAACTACAAGTCCCATGAGGCATTGCAAGACTGACAGCTACAGGCATGACTCCCAGTCCCAGATGCATGATGGGCTTTGTAGTTTTAGCACAGCTGAAGTGCCAAGGTTCCCTACCTGTATGACAGCTTCTTTTAAGGAACATTTAAATCTTGCAGAGCATGGGAAGGGTGTTATTTAATTGCCAGAGTTCCGTTTTAAGACTCGGGCTCAGAGAAGGAGGTCCATAGTTGTGAGCCAACGATACTTGGGATTGCAAGCATGCTGTGATCAGTGGCGTAACAATCGCCATAGCGACCCAGGTGGCTGCTATAGGGCACAGGGGAGCCCGGGCAGGACATCCCCCTGATGCCGTGCGGGCCGCCTGGGTCGCTATGGCATGTCAGGCTGCTGGCTGTCACTGGCAGCTGGGAGGAGGAACACGCTCACTGACAGACTGCTGTTGGATGCTCGGCAGCAGAGGCGGAGGCGGGGCCCGGCGACGGAAGAGAAGGAGGGGCCCGGCAATGGAAGGGAAGACAGGGCCCTGCAATGGAACGGAAGACAGGGCCCTGCAATGGAAGAGGAGAGAGGGCCCAGTGTAGGAGGAGGAGGCGGACAGCGGATCAGGGCTTTCAGAGGTGTGCAGGGGTGTGACCTGCCCACCTGAGACCCTGCAGAGCCCACCATAGGGAGTCTATGGTGGGCTCTGCAGGGTCACTCTCAGGTGGGTTGTGTGGGATATCAGGTGGGCTCTGCAAGGGGAGTAACTGGAAATCACAGGGCCCCATACAAAATTGTGCTATGGGGCCCTGTGATTTCTAGTTATGCCCCTGGCTGTGATCATCGCTCTGCAAGCTTGCTGACAGATGGAGATCAAATAGCAGACCAGTGTGTTCCTCCTTCTAATAGGCAGGCAGGGGGGGGGGGTCTGTGACAAAGCTCTATTACAGCAGTGGAGAAAAGCGAGGCCGCCGCCGCCCAGTCTACATTGTCTGGCAGGAGGACCATCATACTGGTCTCTAACAAATCGATAAGACAGTTCACACATGTGCACTCCAAGTCTGTATTTGACTGTTTGCCCGGAGTTCAGCTTTTACCGAAAGTGGAAAACCTGGTTTTAAAAAAATGTGAAGTACCTAAACCAAAAATCACCAGAAATGACCACAAATTCATGTTGTGCTTTCCTCTGCGATGTGCACTTCCTGGCACCTCGGAATATTTATAGATGTCATAGTCATTTTCGCTTCTACTTCTGTGTAAATAGGGATGTGAGAACAGGCTGTAGGTTTGGCATACAAAATGTCAACACTTTTTTTTTTTCTTTCACACTATAGCGAGTGCAGTCGGTTCAAGCGGTGTACAGACCGCGTGGAAAATTACCGCACGGTGACCCGTATTTATATAGTAACTTTACAAGTCTCCATCATTACATTCCTAACATGATGCAATACACAGTAACAGTGGAATCTAGTTAGGAAAGATCTGCCTTTTATCCCTAAAATTAGGGATGCACCGATACTGGTTTTTCGGTATCGAGTACGAGTACCATTTTTTTTTTTTTGGTACTTGCCGATATCGGGTACCGGTGCCGCGTGCCCTGAGTATGAGGAAGTCGGGCGTCAGATCATGACCCAGCGCCTGGCTTCCTGTTTGCCTGTGCAGCCAGTGTTCTACTGAAAGAACACCGGCATCAGAGGCTGCATGGCTTCCTGACCAATCAGGAAGCTGGGACGTGAGTCATAACCTGCTGCCCGGCTTCCTGATTGGTTAGAAAGCCAGGCTGTCTACCAACAAGTGAAGCTGGCTTCCTAGCCAATCAGGAAGCCAGGCAGCACGTCAGGACCCGACTCCCGGCTTCCTGATTGGCTAGGAAGCCGACTTCACTTGTTCCTAGGCAGCATGGCTTCCTGACTAATCAGGAAGCCGGGAGGTGGGTCATTACGTGCCGTCCGACTTCCTGATTGGTTAGGAAGCCAGGCTGCTTAGCAACATGTGAAGCTGGCTTTCTAGCCAATCAGGAAGCTGTGAGGCGGGTTAAAAACTCTCCGTCCGGCTTCCTGATTGGAAAGGAAGCCAGCTACATCCTCCCTCGGAACTGCTGGTTCTCCTCTGACCGGGAGTTCCAGTATATCGGAGGTAAGTATCGGAGCATTTGGGCGAGTATTGATGTACTAAGTATCGGTATTGGTGCATCCCTACTTAAATGTCATACTTGAGCTCCAGCCCAGGCCAGAGGCTTTGTCTAGGCTGAGATGATGTCATCAGTCTGCAGCAAGCAGGAGGGAGCATTTCCTTAGTCTCCTCCAGTGATCAGACTGTACATTGTAACTTCATAGCAAGTTGAGCGGCAGCAGCTATCATGGTATAGCTAGTAATAGTCACACTCAACTGGACTTGTTGCCTCTTCCTGTGACTACCTATTCAGGGGCAGCAGACAGCCTAGTGTCCCTATCAGAAAAAGGACAATTGGGGACTGCTAGCAGAAGTTAGTCACAATTATTTTCTTGTGTAAACTTGATGCAATTTTCCCTTTCACTTCCCCCTTACATAGTTACATAGTATTTGAGGTTGAATAAAGACATTAGTCCATCAAGTCCAACCTATTAGGATCTCATTCTAGGAGTACCCGTACCCCTGTATATTACGGTCCCTTAAGAAATCGTCCAAAAGTTTCTTGAACAATTCCACATTATTTGCTGAAATCACCGCCTGTGGCAGTGAGTTCCAGACCCTAACTGATCTTACTGTGAAGAACCCCCTTCACCCCTTGTGCTGGAATTTTTTTTCCACCAATTTTAGGTGATGGCCTCTAGTTTTTGTAACGGAGTTAATTTTAAACAGTTTATCGCTAATGTTGCTACCACCATTAAACATTTTGTACATGGAAATCATATCCCCCCTTAATCCTTGTTCACTAAATGTTTGTCATTTCGATGTTCTACTCTTGACCTATGCATCATCCACATACCTGAACCAACAACCAAGTGTTACCTATAAGGGTTCAAGGCTGTCCTCTCCACCTCCTCCATAAACAGGTTAGCTACAATGGGAGATACTGGTGACCCCACACCACATCTTTGTTTATGTCTGTAGAAATGATCCATGTACTTCAAATAGGTGGGATTAAGACAAGGGTCCAGCAAGAAATATACTTGGTCTTTAAGAACTCAAGCCAGAACAAGTATGTTTGTACTTGAATTAGGTGGTGTTGAGACAAAGGACCAGCAAGGAACATACTTGTTTCTCAAGAACTCAAGCCAGGCCAAGTATGTTCCTACTCAAAATAGGTGGGGTTAGGACAAAGGTCCCGCAAGGAACATACTTGGTCCTCAAGAACTCAAGCCATACCAAGTGTGTTTCTACTTGATTAGGTGAGGTTAAGACAAAGGTCCAGCAAGGAACATACTTGGTCCTCAGGAAAAGCCAGAACAAGCATGTTTCTAGCTAGATGTTGCTTTCACCACATATTTCAAGTTTACAGGTAACATCTACAAACAGGAACATGGCTGCGCTATGGCGTCACCAGTATCTCCCATTGTAGCTAACCTGTACATGGAAGCAGTAGAGAAGAGAGCCCTAAACCTTTCCAGAGAAATAACTCTTAAGTCATTGGTTAAAGTATGTGGATGATGCATGGGTCAGGATTAGAACATTGGCAATACATGGTTTTAAATGAAAACAAACTAAGTGGACAAATCAATCAAGTCTACATGGGAAGAGGCAATAATACGAAATGTATGCAAATAACTTCTACTAGCAGTCCCCAAGTGTCCTTTTCCTGACAGCGGCATCAGAATGTCAGTTCCAACAGGTATTTTTGGTGTAGGTAACTGAATAATAGCAACTGAGTCACCTCTAGGCTAAAATATTTGCGTTGAAGTATTTCTCTTTTCTACCTGCGGCTAGCAAGACAAGCAGACTACACTACATTTGGACAAAGAATGGGCAAGGCCTAAACTATATAGTCATACCTCGGTCTGGTATGTAGTTCTCCCGGGCTAGCTGGCTGATACTATTTATATATTATTCACTCTGGTGTGAGAACATTTTTCAAGGCGGTTTTCGTAAGGTATTTTTTTAGAAATCATAAATTATTATTCTGTTAAGGAGACCAGAGGTAGGTAGAGCTGCAGCACCCGGCACCATCACAAATTATGTACTTTCCCACCACTAACTACATTTCATGTTGAGTTAAGATAGCCCATATCTGATGATGGGTGAAGATAGCCTATATCTGATGATGGGTGAAGATAGCCCATATCTGATGATGGGTGAAGATAGTCCATATCCCATGATGGGTGAAGATATCCCATGATGGGTGGATGTAGCCCATATCCCATGATGGGTGGATGTAGCCCATATCCCATGATGGGTGGATGTAGCCCATATCCCATGATGGCTGGATGTAGCCCATATCCCATGATGGCTGGATGTAGCCCATATCCCATGATGGCTGGATGTAGCCCATATCCCATGATGGCTGGATGTAGCCCATATCCCATGATGGCTGGATGTAGCCCATATCCCATGATGGCTGGATGTAGCCCATATCCCATGATGGCTGGATGTAGCCCATATCCCATGATGGCTGGATGTAGCCCATATCCCATGATGGCTGGATGTAGCCCATATCCCATGATGGCTGGATGTAGCCCATATCCCATGATGGCTGGATGTAGCCCATATCCCATGATGGCTGGATGTAGCCCATATCCCATGATGGCTGGATGTAGCCCATATCCCATGATGGCTGGATGTAGCCCATATCCCATGATGGCTGGATGTAGCCCATATCCCATGATGGCTGGATGTAGCCCATATCCCATGATGGCTGGATGTAGCCCATATCCCATGATGGCTGGATGTAGCCCATATCCCATGATGGCTGGATGTAGCCCATATCCCATGATGGGTGGATGTAGCCCATATCCCATGATGGCTGGATGTAGCCCATATCCCATGATGGCTGGATGTAGCCCATATCCCATGATGGCTGGATGTAGCCCATATCCCATGATGGCTGGATGTAGCCCATATCCCATGATGGCTGGATGTAGCCCATATCCCATGATGGCTGGATGTAGCCCATATCCCATGATGGCTGGATGTAGCCCATATCCCATGATGGCTGGATGTAGCCCATATCCCATGATGGCTGGATGTAGCCCATATCCCATGATGGCTGGATGTAGCCCATATCCCATGATGGCTGGATGTAGCCCATATCCCATGATGGCTGGATGTAGCCCATATCCCATGATGGCTGGATGTAGCCCATATCCCATGATGGCTGGATGTAGCCCATATCCCATGATGGCTGGATGTAGCCCATATCCCATGATGGCTGGATGTAGCCCATATCCCATGATGGCTGGATGTAGCCCATATCCCATGATGGGTGGATGTAGCCCATATCCCATGATGGCTGGATGTAGCCCATATCCCATGATGGCTGGATGTAGCCCATATCCCATGATGGCTGGATGTAGCCCATATCCCATGATGGCTGGATGTAGCCCATATCCCATGATGGCTGGATGTAGCCCATATCCCATGATGGCTGGATGTAGCCCATATCCCATGATGGCTGGATGTAGCCCATATCCCATGATGGCTGGATGTAGCCCATATCCCATGATGGCTGGATGTAGCCCATATCCCATGATGGCTGGATGTAGCCCATATCCCATGATGGCTGGATGTAGCCCATATCCCATGATGGCTGGATGTAGCCCATATCCCATGATGGCTGGATGTAGCCCATATCCCATGATGGCTGGATGTAGCCCATATCCCATGATGGCTGGATGTAGCCCATATCCCATGATGGCTGGATGTAGCCCATATCCCATGATGGCTGGATGTAGCCCATATCCCATGATGGGTGGATGTAGCCCATATCCCATGATGGCTGGATGTAGCCCATATCCCATGATGGCTGGATGTAGCCCATATCCCATGATGGCTGGATGTAGCCCATATCCCATGATGGCTGGATGTAGCCCATATCCCATGATGGCTGGATGTAGCCCATATCCCATGATGGCTGGATGTAGCCCATATCCCATGATGGCTGGATGTAGCCCATATCCCATGATGGCTGGATGTAGCCCATATCCCATGATGGCTGGATGTAGCCCATATCCCATGATGGCTGGATGTAGCCCATATCCCATGATGGCTGGATGTAGCCCATATCCCATGATGGCTGGATGTAGCCCATATCCCATGATGGCTGGATGTAGCCCATATCCCATGATGGCTGGATGTAGCCCATATCCCATGATGGCTGGATGTAGCCCATATCCCATGATGGCTGGATGTAGCCCATATCCCATGATGGCTGGATGTAGCCCATATCCCATGATGGGTGGATGTAGCCCATATCCCATGATGGCTGGATGTAGCCCATATCCCATGATGGGTGAAGATAGCCCATATCCCATGATGGCTGGATGTAGCCCATATCCCATGATGGCTGGATGTAGCCCATATCCCATGATGGGTGAAGATAGCCTATATGAAATGATGGAAAAATTGTTTCTTCTGCATTATATGAGAGTTAAGCTTACAATGTCCACCAGACTTGTCATCTATGTTCATTATGGAAGAGCAAAGTCATTATTTCTTATTCAGAATAACAGTCTGAATTTCCCTTTATATAAATTATTTCAGAAAGAATCAAATTGTATTGCGGCGCTTGTGGAGCTCTGCATTCCACCATTCAACAGATCCTGTATTTATGTATTAAATATAGTCCATGAGCTTCAGACGTGGAATCTGACATGTCTAACGTGTCCAAGAGGGCAGAGAATTCCCATGTCTAACGTGTAACAATTCAACGTGTCCAAGAGGGCAGAGAATTCCCAGTCTGTCTCCGCGCCCGCATGGTGTGTCACACCGTCAAGGAACAATGCCAAGGTCACCCAGCCGGTGACAGCCTAGGGGAGGCTTGAGAATTCCAAATCACCTATTTAATTCCGTTTGTGACATCACCCTGCAGAGCCAGAATAGTGCAACCTGCTGACATCTGACCTCTGCCCATGACATGGCCTTTACTGCCGAGTCTGGACGGGATGTCTGAGGACACAGGGGAACCATCAAGGCCAATGACAGAAGTATTGAACCGTGGAGAAGAGAGCTCTTAAGAAATTGATGGTGGTGATCATAGTGATCAACAGAGGAGAGGGGCTCTGTCCCCTTCTCCCCTCTTTTAGGTCTGTTATAGAGGTCTGAATAATAATAACAATAATCATCATTTTTTTCCCCAGTCTGCTGAAAGGGTCCCTTTAAATATCTACGGGCAATATGACTATGACAGCCATGCTGATCTCATAAACAACTTTCATTTATATTTAGCAGTGCCGATGAACAATACTTGTTGAAATTCCTCCACACGTCCTGTGTGGTCACCTAGACAGGAAGTAAGGGGTAACCTGCCACGTGGGGACAACCGCAAATAAAAAGCAAAGTTTCTAACTCTCCCCAACTATGCCTCAAACTGTATAAAATTGTAGCCAGGGTTCAGCTTTAGATTTTGTGACCTTTATAAATGCCAGCAGCCCGTGGGTTTCGCCAGTTTATTGCAGCGTCCCATGTACGCTCATTTACATTGGTGCCTCCTCACACCAACTGGCCGGCATTTGTAATCGTTATTTCCTTCATGACTATTCATCGCACAAACCACTTCAACAAGAATCATTTCATAAAGGAGACTTTTGTCTGAGTCGTTATTTCATTTTATTTTACTGGCAGCAGAAAAGCTGAACTCCAGTCAATGCCGAAAAATAAGCCATGAACGGCATTCTGACTTCGAGATAATCCAGCAAAACAAGCCGGATTCTGTCATCGTTTGTACCTCTAAAGGGGGTTTCTGGGGACGCTGATATAAGGATGAACTCTGGGGACTCTCATGTAATGGATTACTCTGCTGTATAGTGGACATCAGAGTCCCCAGAGCTCACCCTTATATTAGAGTCCCCCATTACATTAGAGTCTCCAGAGTTCCCCATTACATGAGAGTCCCCCCTTATATCAGAATCCCCAGAGATCCCACTTACATCAGAGTCTTCTATTACATCAGAGTCCTTAGGATTCAGGTGAAAAGGGTGTCTCTCGGTAACCCTGATGAAAGGGGGGACTCTAGACACTTAGTCCCCCCTTTCATCAGGATGCCCAGTACATCAGTGTCTGATGAAAGGAGGGACCTGAGGCATGGGTGGACTCTGATGTAAAGGGGAGACTCTGGGGACTTTGATATATGGGTGACTCTGATGTAAAGGAGAGCACTGTTGATTTTGAGGACTCTGATGTAAAGGGGGACTCTGATATAAGAGGGAACTCTGGGGATTCTGATGCAAGGAAGATGCTGGGGACTCTGATGGGTGGTGGACTCGAGACTCTGATGTAAAGGGGGACTCTGATGTAAGGGGTGACTCTGAGGACTCTGATGCAAAGCAGAACTATGATTTAAGGGGGAACTCTGGGGATTCTGATGCAAGGGAGATGCTGGGGACTCTGATGGGTGGTGGACTCTGGGGACTCTGATGTAAGGGGTGACTCTGATAAGAGGTAGACTCTGGGGACTCTGATGGAAGGAGGGACTCTGATAAGAGGTAGACTCTGGGGACTCTGATGGAAGGAGGGACTCTGATAAGAGGTAGACTCTGGGGACTCTGATGGAAGGAGGGACTCTGATAAGAGGTAGACTCTGGGGACTCTGATGGAAGGAGGGACTCTGATAAGAGGTAGACTCTGGGGACTCTGATGGAAGGAGGGACTCTGATAAGAGGTAGACTCTGGGGACTCTGATGGAAGGAGGGACTCTGATAAGAGGTAGACTCTGGGGACTCTGATGGAAGGAGGGACTCTGATAAGAGGTAGACTCTGGGGACTCTGATGGAAGGAGGGACTCTGATAAGAGGTAGACTCTGGGGACTCTGATGGAAGGAGGGACTCTGATAAGAGGTAGACTCTGGGGACTCTGATGGAAGGAGGGACTCTGATAAGAGGTAGACTCTGGGGACTCTGATGGAAGGAGGGACTCTGATAAGAGGTAGACTCTGGGGACTCTGATGGAAGGAGGGACTCTGATAAGAGGTAGACTCTGGGGACTCTGATGGAAGGAGGGACTCTGATAAGAGGTAGACTCTGGGGACTCTGATGGAAGGAGGGACTCTGATAAGAGGTAGACTCTGGGGACTCTGATGGAAGGAGGGACTCTGATAAGAGGTAGACTCTGGGGACTCTGATGGAAGGAGGGACTCTGATAAGAGGTAGACTCTGGGGACTCTGATGGAAGGAGGGACTCTGATAAGAGGTAGACTCTGGGGACTCTGATGGAAGGAGGGACTCTGATAAGAGGTAGACTCTGGGGACTCTGATGGAAGGAGGGACTCTGATAAGAGGTAGACTCTGGGGACTCTGATGGAAGGAGGGACTCTGATAAGAGGTAGACTCTGGGGACTCTGATGGAAGGAGGGACTCTGATAAGAGGTAGACTCTGGGGACTCTGATGGAAGGAGGGACTCTGATAAGAGGTAGACTCTGGGGACTCTGATGGAAGGAGGGACTCTGATAAGAGGTAGACTCTGGGGACTCTGATGGAAGGAGGGACTCTGATAAGAGGTAGACTCTGGGGACTCTGATGGAAGGAGGGACTGTGATAAGAGGTAGACTCTGGGGACTCTGATGGAAGGAGGGATTCTGATGTGAATCTGACTTTCATTTTTGAGTGGACATTATGGTAAAGTTATCTAGAATATGAGTGTCAGTTTTTGGAAAGGGGCGTCATTTTAGTGCTTGCCACAGGCACTATTTTCTGTAAATACGCCTCTGCTGACTGACGTTCCCTGCTGTCTGGAACTGCTTCTTAACCAGGACTGAAACAATTTTGGCATCGAGCTCAGTAATTTGGTGCTTACACATTCCGCCAGAAATTTCTGGGACGTTGCATAACAGGACGGTGTGTGAAAATGGTTTGCACATAATAATTATAGACAAGACATCATCTGAAATCTCGGCCTGACCTATATGATCTCATATTACCGTCTGCTCTATTTTTGTAGCTGTTAATTGGGTTCTGTTATGTAACGTAACAAAACAAAAAATGAACCGAGTCCTGCTTTGGTCAAAGAATGCTAAGGGAGAGGACACACGTTTTGCTGATGACATTAGTTTGGGCAACATTAGACGTTTTAGCAAGCAGTAAAGAACAGTGATGAGTTATACCATCACCGAGAATGCAGCCTACCTATTCAGTAACTAGAAATCAATGACATCACTGAGAATACAGCCTATCCAATTACTGGAGACTAGTGACATCACTGAAAGTGCAGCCTATCCAATTACTGGAGACTAGTGACATCACTGAAAATGCAACCTATCCAATTACTGGAGACTAGTGACATCACTGAGAATCCAGCCTATCCAATTACTGGAGACCAGTGACCTAAAGTGCAACCTATCCAATTACTGGAGACCAGTGACATCACTGAAAGTGCAACCTATCCAATTACTGGAGACCAGTGACATCAAAGAAAGTGCAGCCTATCCAATTACTGTAGACTAGTGACATCACTGAAAGTGCAGCCTATCCAATTACTGGAGACTAGTGACATCACTGAAAGTGCAGCCTATCCAATTACTGGAGTCCAGTGACATCACTGAAAGTGCAGCCTATCCAATTACTGGAGACTAGTGACATCACTGAAAATGCAACCTATCGAATTATCCAATTACTGGAGTCCAGTGACATCACTGAAAATACATGACAAGGTAGAACATAGTCCCATAACAATTTTACACCCAAACTCCCACGCTGCTATGCCACCACCCTCCAATAATCCCCACCTCCCAATTAAGACACCACACTCGAGATTGGAGTTAAATGGCTGTAGCAGCCTTTTATTATAATGTAGTCCTTCCGCCTATTTTTTCTTTTCTTTTGCTCCAGGACTATCTGCCTATCCAATTACTGGAGACCAGAGAATGCAGCCTATGTACTGGAGTCCAGTGACATCACAGAAAGTGCAGCCTATCCAGTTACTGGAAATACTGGAGACCAGTGACATCACTGAAAATGCAGCCTATCCAATTACTGGAGACCAGTGACATCACAGAAAATGTAACCTATCCAATTACTGGAAACCAGTGACATCACTGAGAATGTAGCCTATCCAATTATTGGAGTCCAGTGACATCACTGAAAATGCAGCCTATCCAATTACTGGAGTCCAGTGACATCACTGAAAGTGCAGCCTATCCAATTACTGGAAATACTGGAGACCAGTGACATCACTGAAAATGTAACCTATCCAATGACTGGAGACCGGTGACATCACAGAAAATGCAGCCTATCCAATTACTGGAGACCAGTGACATCACTGAGAATGTAGCCCAGGGGCGTATCTGCCGCGAGGCAAACAAGGCGTTTGCCTGGAGCGGCAGATTCCCTGAGAGCGGCACTTGCTGTGGTTCTCTCCCCTTGATAAATGTTATTTATCAAGAATGTAGCCTATCCAATGACAAGACATCAGTGACATCACTAGTAATGCAGCCTATCCATTCACCAGTGATATCTAGGTCCTGGAGAGACTAAGCAAGGACACTCAGAATGGTTGGCAAGAGGCTGCTGTACCATCCATGAGCATTCTTAAAGCCTCAAACTAGCGATCAAAGGCACTTATCCTTCACAGTTCCAATGTTTCCTGGACAACACTGGAATCTCACGGAATAATGTTACTTGTGTTTTGCAACTAACCATTAGAAGAACAGACACAAATGTATTAAAGTGACCTTTACCCCCTTTCACTATAAAAATCACCTCAGCGTGCAGCTCTGCATACTGATATGAATTCATCTTACATTCATTAGCTAAACAAACATATAGTGATGTAATCTGTGCCCAAGCGTTGCATCCCGGGAAGATTACATCAGCAGAGCATTGCTGGGAAATCTCATCTGTAATCTCATGAGATCTCAGGGAAAGGCACTTTCCTCTCCTGAGATGATGTGTATGGTCACATGTCCTAGTCACATGTGCCAGAGTAGCAGGAAGTAAAAGATGGATTCATAAATAAGTAAAAATGGCCACTGGGGAAGAAAAGAGAAATAAGGAATGCAAAGAATACAAATCCGGCAGTTATCTAGAAGTATGTGTTTGTAGATTGTCATCACTAAACATTTCTAAAGGTGTCTTTGTTGTTATTTCAAAGATAGGGGTCAAGTTTTTTAAAGTTCTTTAAAGAAACTCAGATTTCCGGAAGCCACCGATCAGTTAAACGAGACAAGACAAGTGAACGTCATGTGACCCGATGTAAGAAACCTAAGAGGCGATTCTACACCTTTAAGACCCTTGACGCGGATGATACGACCTGGCTGAGCGGAGGAAGCCGCTTCCTAAAAATCACTTCTACGCTGTGCGCCAATGTGATCCAAAAACACAAAAAAAAGAGAAACACAAAGTATCGCTTTGATATCTGAGATTAAAGAGGACGGTTAAGTGTGGAGGAGTTAGGGCATAATGACACACGCTTTCATCAGAAGAAACCCAAATTACCCAGTGCGCTCACAACCCTATCATATGTTCTACGCGGTAAGCAAGCTACTCATTACAAAGAAGCCTTTACCGTAATCGAACTTTCGGGGAAAGAAAAGGAGACGGAATTGCTCTTCAGACTGTATTTTTTTTCTCCTCCTTGTCATCTCTTGGGACAGATCAGCTGTCAGAACACATGCCTCACTGTAGACAACAAAAAAGAGAGGGCGGTGGTGGGGGGGTCGGACGTATTTGGGGTGGGTGTAAGTGAGTGCACTGACCATCTGCTGCAGAACGCTGAGTAATAAGAGCTAATGAAATCACCAGGATGGCCCCACCAGACTGACGATTTTCAACTTGGCCGCAGCCGGGAAGTGGAGGCTGCCAAGAGCCAATTTTAAAGGCCTGCTGTATTTTGGAGCCATCACAATACTGGGCTTCTCTCCCTCGTAGCACGTATGTTTCCATTTAAATAAACTGGCATGAGTTAATTCTACGCGTCTCCCTTTCAGACGTTCGATTCGCCCCTCCGCAGCAGCGCGTCTGACCTTAGCAAAGTCACTGGGGCCGCGTTTTTGTTTTTTTGTGGGGAAGAGGAGAAAAAAAAAACCGTTATTCCGACCGGATGCGGATTCCTGAGATGACGACGCATTCGCCGAGGAGATTAAAGCCAGGGTGATAGCGGTGGCTGAGTCAGTTCATTTCCTAGAGGCTGACCCCCCAGCACGCCGATGAGTATAGATTTCTGGATCCGAGCGCCGGGCTGCAGAAGAAGCCGGATATTGGTTGGAAATGAGGAGACGCTGAAAGCGCTCATGACGATTAACATTTCCACTTCCCAGCAGTTCCTAGGGGGGAGCGCAGCTGGTAGCCAAACCTTTACCCGACGCCCTCATAAACGATTAGCAAGGTTTCAGAAAATTTGCTTTAAAGGGAAATTCCACTATTTGGAAAAAAAATTATAAATGCACATATTCATAAAAGAAAAAAATGTGCATTTTTTTTTTTTTGCATATCAGACTCTAACAGAGTCGCTGGACAGCAGTAACCTGATATGTAAAAAAAACATTTTGCAAGGAAATAAAGTGTATCTAAACCCCAAAATAGAAAATGTCATATGTTGCAGCTCAGGGGCGCAACTAGAAATCACAGGGCCCCATAGCAATTTGTATGGTGCCCTGTGATTTCTAGTTACGCCCCCTTGCAGAGCCCACCTGAGATTCCACACAGCCCACCAGTGAGTGACCCTGCAGAGCCCACCTTAGACTCTCCAGGTTGGGCTCTGCAGGGCCTCAGGTGGGCTGGTCACACCCCTGCACACCTCTTACCTGTCAGCCCCGATCCGCCGTGAGCCTCCTCCACCACCGGGCCCCACCTCCTCCTCCACGGTTGCTGGCGGGCCCCGCCTCCTCCTCCGTCGCCGGGCCCCCGTCTGCTTCTCTGCTGCCGACGCTAGGCCCCGCCTCCTCCTCCGCTGCCTATGTCGGGTACCGGCCTCCTCCTTTGCCGCTGCTGGCTGTCACTGACTCAGCAGCGGCTGTGACGAGGAATGCGCCGCTGCACAGATCACTGACAGGCTACAGGACCCAATGGGTTTTGGGGGCCTCCTTCATCAGGGCTACAAAGATATAACAAATATATACTACAGGTCCCCCGGCCATCTATGTTATGTTACTGCTGGGAGGAACCAGAGCATTGTACCTGGGATCTACTGTTCGCCGTTGCAATGCTTTACTGGCTTCTATGCAAAAAAAACTCTAAATGCAAATCTTTTTTCTTTTTTCCAAAAAGGGCTACAAAAATATAACATATATAATATATTGTTTATATCTTTGCAGCCCTGATGAAGGGGGTGGCTTCTGGCACCCGAAATACATTGGCTCTGTCTTTTATCTAATTTCACATTAAATTAGATTTACATCTTGGCTATTAATCCTCGGCGTGGTGCTTCAATCTCAGATTCATTTAGTCTAGGGCTGGTAATGATTACAATTTTCGTGTTCGATTAATCAAAACATTTTTTAATCAATTAATTTCGATTATAACGCACATACAGATCCAACTACATTGGCCTATACACATACAGCACAGCAATGAAGTAATACAATGAACTAGGATCACACTAATCCAGCACCTTATTAGTCTCACGTGCCCCACTCAATATGGCCGCCGCTTGAGTGGGGCAACTCAGAATAATAACGTGCTGGATTAGTGTGATCCTAGTTCATTTTATTACTTCATTGCTGTGCTATATGTGTATAGGCCAATGCCTTGGCTGGCGCTCGAGCAGAAAGTTTCTTGGGCAAACTCACCGGCCCAAGTGGCTCCGTCGGCTAATGAAGGGGAGAGGAGCCCGTTGATGTCACGGACATCTACGTCACCGGACTCCTCCCCCTTCCCTTCGTTAGCCGTCACGGACATCGACGTAACTGGATTCCTCCCCCTTCCCTTCGTTAGCCGAGGGAGCCACATGGGTAAGGGGGGAGGAGTCCGGTGACGTCGATGTCCGTGACGTCAATGGATCGCCGACGGGACTCCCGGAAGCCGGCGGAGAGGTGAGTGTTTTCATTAGTGATCAAAATAATTTGAATCGATCAAAAAGTTTAATGATTAATTGAGAAATTAATCTTTCATTTCCACAGCCCTAATTTAGTCACATACCAAAGAATCCAAAAATGAATATTCTTTGGCGTGGAGAAGTAGCCAACCCCGAATCCAAACACCCTGTGCCACACCCGCCATAACTCTTGCATAATTTGGGTTCCAGCACTACCTATCCATTCTGTTCAAGAGTGCATCAGGAGCACCATACACAGGAAGTTATCAGCTCACAAGATTTCTGGCAGGATCAACATATTCTTTGCTCCTATCTACTAACAGATTTTTTTTTTTTTTAAACACCTGTAATGTTTTATTTAAGAAAACTTGATTGTTAGGGTTTACATTAGGGATGCACCGATACCGATACAAGTATCGGTATCAGTGCCGATGCAGAGTTTTTGAACAAGTGCTCGTACTCGTCCAAATGCTCCGATGACTAGCCTGATACTTCTGGTATCAGCAATCCGGGCAGCGGGTCATTACATGCTGCCTGGCTCCCTGATTGGCTGGGAAGCGGCTCCATGCTCCCTCATCCCTCGTGACGAGAGAGCATGGAGCCGGCTTCCCGGGCCAATCAGGAAGCCGGGCGCTGGGTAATGACGCGGCGCCCGGCTTTCTGATTGTCCGGGAAGCCAGCTTCATCCTCCCTCGTCATGAGGTGACGAGGGAGCATGGAGCCGGCTTCCCAGCCAATCAGGAAACCAGCTCCATGCTTCCTCGTCACCTAGTGAGGAGAAGCATGGAGACGGCTTCCATGCTAATCAGGGAGCCGGGTGGCGAGTCATTACACGCCGCCTGGCTTCCTTAATGGGACTTCCGGTATCGGTATTCGGTATCGAAAAAAATATTGGTACTCAATACCGAAAAACCGGTATCGGTGCCTCCCTAGTTTACATATACTTTAAATGGGCGAAACTTTTATTAACCCTTGCAGTGGGGCTACCATTACACTGGAAGGGTTAACTGTTCAGATGGTCTAGGCGGGTCTAAAATAAAAATGTTATAACCACCCGAACCTTGGAGCTGGCTGGCCGTGACAGTGCTCCCTACAGCCTCTCTCCTGTTATGCTGCAGTGATGGAATGTCCCTCGCGTCCTATACCATGTGTATAGAATGTGATGACTCAAGGATCCTTAGAACACTGCAGCGGAGGGTGCGAGAGGCTCCAGGGACCAGTCAAAGAGCAAGCCACCTCCGAGGTTCGGGTGAGTATAACTTTTTTATTTTAGCACCTAGACAAAAATGAGCAGTTAACCATACAAGGGTTAATAAAAGTTGTGCCCGGAGTTCTTCCTTACGATTATATGCATCTATTTGTTAGTCCATTGGTTGATTTTGATTCATCTGGAGTAACGCATTAATTCTCAGCTCCCTAGCTTTGCCCAGCCAACAGGTACTCTTCAAATGCTTTCCTTACAGCCGTCCCAAACTTAACTGCGGAGGCGCAGAACGCCGGCCCCGGACAGGGACACGTTCTGGTATGAGCCAGCAGATTATTTACAGCACATGATACTTCAGGCTTCGGCAGGCAGGAAGAAAATCAAATTGGTTTGTAATTCCTCAAAACCGGTCACAGAATCTCGAGGCAACCGCAACGGGATACACATTCCACTTGGCTGAGACACCGGTCAAGTCAGATACAAAAAATAATATTCCACATGTATCGTTCACCAATTCTATCCAAGCTAGAGCGGAATCTCCCTTATTAGTCATTGCGCGTGCAGCCTTCATGGAGAAAGTTGGATGCCGCTACATAGTCACAGTCGCGGGGGGGGTCCACTTTCCTTAAAACGCGTATGTACGCATAGCCAAAAACCTCCTTTCTGGTTTTGGATAGAGTGGGAAAGGATTTGAACTCCTATTGCTATTCAGTGCTCCATTGGATTGGTTTTCCTCGCTTCCTGTCCCGCTGACAAAAGTTTTACTAGACAGGAAGTGAAGAAAGATCCGCAAGAAAAAAATATTATGACAGGGGTTCTTCTAACCATCCCTCCTCTACTAAAGAAAGGCATTTATTTTCTATCTTGGAGAGTTCCTCTCACTTCCTGTCTGGTATACCATTGTCAGTAGGACAGGAAGTGAGGGTTAATCTCTCTAATGGAGTCCCTGGACAGCAGTAAGAACCTGATATGGGTTCTAACCCTCTATCTAAAACAAAAAAAAGTTTTGGCAGGATTTAAAGTGTATCGTAACCCAAAAATAGAAAAGGTAATACGTTGCAGCTTACCAGTTCTTAGGCCCCGCTTACAGTTCAGGTAGCGTGAACGCGAATTCATGCACGTGCACATGCATTTTTCCCCACTGTGAGCCTATTCAATCGCTGGGCTGCACTGCACATGTGCGACAAACTTGGCAAAGTAGCTCATTGAGCATTTATAGATGTGAGCATGCCAAATTTTTCCCCCAAACATGTGTGTGTTCGACGGGCTCCCACGTGTGGGAAATAATGCGCGTTTTCCCAGCCGCATTTGGGGAAGCATTACACGAATGGCACAACAAACGGGTTGCACGTTTTTATTGCGTTGCTTGAAAGCACGCCAAAGAACGAGGACTGCAGTTGGTGTATTAGGTTTATTTATTTTTTTTAAATGTATTTCTTTATTTTCACCTGGTGATCCTGCCAGTAACACACTGCCTGTCCTAGGGTGACAACACTCACCCATTTCTCAATGGAGGAACAGCGTTGTCACCCCAGGCTGCTCTTTCTATTTGTTCTACAGAATGCCATCTCCATAATGGGGAGGGGGGTACTCTATAGTCCATTGAAGCCGGGTGTCACCCGGAGTGGATGGGGGCGGAGCTTCGGTGGGTTGGGGGATGCCTCACCCAACACAGAAGGCAAGTCACTGAGCCCTAGCTGCTCTGGGTTCTCATCTCCGGAACCACATGTACTAAAAATGTACCTACAGAGGCCCTTTTAAGCCAGTTGCGCGTGGAAACCCCTTTCAAGTATTTATTTCAGCCGCGCGCCTTGATGTTGTATAAATAAAAGAAACTAGAATGACACAGGTATGAAAGAAAGCGTCACCTGAGAGCCGAGATTGGAGAAGCAAAGTCTTTACAGCGGAATATGACAGGAATCGCGCGGCTTTTGATCTTTTTATTGCCTTGTCCGAGCAGATGGTGATCACAGGCATTGTAAAGTATAGAAACCTTCATCATTAGTATGATACGCAGCGCATATGGCGGGGGGAAAGTCAGCTGAGAGTTTCGCCCGAGGAAAAAGATTGGCAGCCGACGAGCTGCGAGAGTGTACACGGAGCGGAGGAGCCCAGGGAACCCGCGCTAATTAAATACTGATAGCTCCAGGAAAGAAGGAATGAGATTAGAAAGTTAGACGACTCCCGCACTTAGGAAAACATACTTAGGAGAAATTAGGCGATCGCTAATGAGGTTAAGAGCAAGGGAGGCCTTGCAGCCACAAGGGGGGAACTACAAGTCCCACCATGGACCACTGGCGTTTTGCTGCCAACGCCAGTCATTTGTATTCAAAACATCAGAGCGGCGTTCTGACTTCGCTCTCCCGTAAGACGCATGAGAGCGGAGCCATTTTAAATCAATTTTTCATCTGTCTAAAACAAGGGAGGGTTTTTTTTTTTATATTAAATTAGTCCCTATGATTCATGGCCAGAAATATCACTGTGTGAAACCGCAATTTATCGGATAGTTTTTGCCGCACCGATGGGCTTCTCACGCATCAATTTTTTTATCATGGAATAACCTGCAAAATGACATTTCCTGTGCCAAAACACTTCAATCTGAAAGTACTCATAGCATCCAACTGGCCACCATCTGGAGGGATTGTCCTTCCTTTGCAACAAAATCCCGATGTCCCTCTTTCCGTCTCAGTTGTTCCCATTTTTGGTCTGAAGTATAGACCTCGAAAAAATAAAAAAATGTATTATTGAAAGAAGAACTCCAGGCAAACAAAAAAACTAGGGATGCACCGATACCGAGTATTTGGGCGAGTACTCGTAGTCGCCCAAATGTTCCGATGCCTAGCACGAGTACTTCCTGTATCAGGAAGCCGGGCAGCGCGTCATTACACGCTGCCCGGTTTCCTGATTGGCCGGGAAGCAGCTCCATGCTCTCTCGTCACTTGTGATGAGAGAGCATGGAGCCGACTTCCAGGCCAATCGGGAATCGGGCAGCGTGTAATTACGCTCTGCCCGGCTTCTTGATTGGTCGGGAAGCTGGCTTCATGCTCCCTCGTCATCTCAGGGAGCATGGAGCCGGCCTCCCGGGCAAATCAGAAAGCAGGGCGTCTCGTCATTACACAGCGCCAGGCTTCCTGATTGGCCGGCTAGACGGCTCTGGCTGGGTACCGGAGGAAGGCCGCGTTCTGGCTGGAGAGGCCCCGGGGGTGACAGGCTGGACATACCAGGGTAAGAGGAGACTTTCTTGTTAATCGGGAAGCCGGGTGGCGAGTCTTTACACGCTGCCCGGCTTCCCGGCTAATCAGGAAGCCAGGTGGTGAGTCATTACACGCCACCTGGCTTCCTGAATGGGACTTCCGTTACTCGGTAATTGGTATCGCCGAGTACCGAAAAAAATTATCGGTACTCGTACTCGGTACCAAAATACCGGTATCAGTGCATCCCTAAAAAAAAACTTACCCTTGCAGTAGACCTACCCCTCCAATGCAAGGGACAGGTGCTCATTTTATTCAGATATACTCACCGGATCCTCGATCCCTCCAGGCTGGACCGGTCCCCACAGCTCCTTCTTCCCCTGGGCTCCCGTGGTCTAAGGACATCACCTCTTATGCAGGTCCATCGACTTGCATTAGATGTGAGGACGCCAAGGTAGAAGTGTAAGCTGCGGAAAAATTTGGTTCGGTTCTTTCATTATTTTGGGATTCGGATCGGAAATTCAATTCGGTTCGGGTTTCGGATTCAGACGAAATCCGAATAGTTGTTAGTTTTGGATGAGTTTACGAATATTCGTTGCGAATACCACAGAAAACCACATACAGATATTAATACTGAAGCTGAGGCTCCCAGACCCGAATGGTATTCAGGATCCGAATTTCCAAATTGCATTCTGGAGCTCCCAAATGCAATTCGGAAATTCGGATCCCGAATGACATTCAGGTCTGGGAGCCTCAGCTTTAGTATTATATGTATATACTGAACACAAATTTTTTGTTACGTCATGTGAATTTTCTGGCCAATCAGATGGCAAATTTTTACGAAAACCAATCTCACATGGGAAGGGAAGAGATTCTATGGGGTCTATTCACTAAAGGGTGAAGGGTTTGGAGAAGGCAGGAGAAGTGAACAGTCTAGGCCAACATAGCCGATTTGGAAAAATTCTCCAATTCAGCTCACTTTCTAGTTCAGCTCTTTTGGCCTAGATTGTTCACTTCTCCGGCCTCCTCCAAACCCTTCACCCTTTAGTGAATAGACCCCTATGTGTACTAACAATGAAGAAAGGCTCAGCTTCTGAGGCTTCATTGCTCCCAAGAATCAATGCACATGCGTAGTTAACAGAAGCTGCTGCATACACTTGGGCACTGCAGAGAAGGTATGAGATGCCATGCCTGTGAATTTCCGAGAGGGGTGGCACATATTTGGAAGAACACACAGGTGTACAAACACGGGGGAGGATCTTCCTTGTTATGTGGAGAAGTTCTGCCAGGATTTGGCCTCTCTGACTTACATTTTTATAAAACTTTCGGTCCCAGCTTGCTGAAAGACCTGTTGTAGCTCGGCACACCCTCTCTCCCTCTGGCAATCCCAGAATCCACTTTCCCAGGTTTTTCTCATGCAGCTCCCACGTTCTGAAAATCACTACCCCACTCCCTATAAGAGAGACATCACCCCGGGGTGTACCTAGATCCTGGATAAAGTTCTGGTTTGTACAGCATTTGAGGTCAAACATGCCCCGCCCCTATCTAGTGAACTTTGAGACAAATAAACATTATTCATGGGGTGTTGGGGTTAACTTTATGTTTGGATGTGGGATAAGGGCAGACACGCAGAAATGAACCAAACGCCTTGATATGAGGGATTTCACAAAGGGAACGCGATGACCGGGTTATTTAAGCTGTACTCCAGCTCCAGCAGCTCAATACATATTTCAAATGCATTTATGTGAACTCTTTTCCCTGCCAAAGGGTTTGCAATTCTCTTTAGCCAGCTTTGTGATCCCGTCATAGCTTCCTGGCAGCACAGCCAAGCCTGGGACCTCACTTTTCTTGACTGCAGTTCAATAACACAGCTTGGTCACCCAACTGTCTCGGCCTGCTGGTTGGAAATGAGGCATTCGCGGCACACCGGTAAGGCCATCTCTCTGCATACAGTGCTCTTTCTTCAATCATTCAGGGTAGGTTCACACCTGTGCCATCTGTGAACGCATGGCAATTGCGCACGGAAAAAGATTGCCGAGCGGTCACGGAGTCAGCCGCCACAGTCGATCGCGCTGGAGGTGCCATTATTTTCTAAAGGCACACCGGATTCCGCCTGTGCAAACGAACACGAAAAATGTGTGGTTGGTCCCTATTTTTGTGGGAGTGCAGGTGCTGGGGGTCATGGGGCAGGCTGGTGGGAGAATCCCAAGATAGGGTGGCTAATGGCAGCACGCAGAAGGGAAGAGGAAGAGATGTAGGGACCTAGGGAAGAAGAGAATGCAAGACAGGAGGATGCTGACACCCAATTAGCGTGGCGGGTAGGTGCAGGAAAAGAGCGGGCAGGGTTAGGAGGGCTGCTGAGGGTCTCAGGAGGGCTGTGAAGGGTCTCAGAAGGGCTTGAAGGGTCTCAGGAGAGCTGTGAAGGGTCTTAGGAGGGCTGTGGAGGGTCTCAGAAGGGCTGTGGAGGGTCTCAGGAGGGGTGCGGAGGGTCTCAGAAGGGCTGTGGAGGGTCTCAGGAGGGCTGTGGAGGGTCTCAGAAGGGCTGTGAAGGGTCTCAGGAGGGCTGTGGAGGGTCTCAGGAGGGCTGTGGAGGGTCTCAGGAGGGCTGTGGAGGGTCTCAGAAGGGCTGTGAAGGGTCTCAGAAGGGCTGTGAAGGGTCTCAGAAGGGCTGTGGAGGGTCTCAGGACGGGTGTGGAGGGTCTCAGAAGGGCTGTGGAAGGCCTCAGGAGGGGCGTGGAAGGCCTCAGGAGGGGGGAGATATGCTGGCCAGCGCTGTAAACAGGCACCACATTGTTCCCCAGAAGGCTTCCACAAGGTCCCCAGGAAGCGTGGGATTTAAAAGATTTAAAGGGGCAGACCATCCCAAAGGTGGGGGGCAGGACCGGATCTCATGCCACCCCCCCTAGCTTCGGGCCCTGGTATATCCATTATGCGGCAACCATGTGACCGCTGTCTGCAGTGCTTGGGCTGGGTGGGTCATACAAGGTGTCCCTATTTCTGATGCCATCCTCCTAAAGTACAGCACCCGGGGTAGAGGTTTATGGGACATAAACCTGAGTTGGGCTGTAACATTTACCATGAAAAGCAAACAATGACAGTGAAATAAATGTCATGACACAGAGAAGGCATCACGTTGTCATATTCCAAACAACGCAAAAAACGCTCCTAAAACCGAGCCGCAGTGGTTGCGCGCGGCAAACTTTCCGGCGTGGGCTCCCGAGGCAGCGGAAGGGTCACTTATAGCTCGGCATCTGCGGCTCTCAGAACAGTTTGTCATTCTTCTCGCGGTCACTTCCCGTCTCTGTGTGCATTGTATCTGAGTTATGTCAGCTATGCTGGCAAGTGAGCAACAACGTCTGTCAGCAGCCTTGGGTGTGAGACGGGCCTGTCAGAGTCACACAGCGACAAGCTTCAGTCCTCTAATGAACAAACGCCGCGAGACGCTGGGAGGCAATTACAGCGAAGCCGATTACTGTGCAGCTCAGACATTCCATGGAGTGGACTCTATCGGGCTGCTTTATTATTATTATTATTATTATTCAGGATTTATATAACACCAATAGTTCTGGGATTGACTAATTACTGTCTGTGATGGCCCAGCTCCTTCATCCCTCCCCTCACCTTCTTACATACCCTTTTATGTAGCAGCCAGGGGAGAAGCGAAGAGGAGTACTATAGACCTGGAGTGGGCAACCTTAGCTCTCCAGTTGTTGTGGAACTACAAGTCCCATGAGGCATTGCAAGACCCTAACATCACAGGCATGACTCTCAGCTGGAGTGCAGAAGCTTGCCTATTATTCATCTATTAGCTTGGAGTGGATTGCCTTCCCTTGCCTGTGTGTGTGGACACACACACACACAGCTTACTAGAATACATAAGGGTGGCTACATAAGAGCCTGCAAAAACATAAAATGCTGTTTCCATCTTTTTTTTTTTCACTCTTTGCTGCATCTCAGTGTTGCTGGTCTCCTGCAGCCTATATGCAGCCTCTTCCTGTCTACATGCACTGCATGGCTTTTCTCAGGGTGGGTTTCCTGAAGGTGACAACAGTGGACTATGCCTGCGTAATGTGTGTTGAAATAGCATGGTTGTTGTCTCCAGGGTGACAACGCAGGAGCACAATTGGTAGACAGGGCAGAGCATGCTGCAACAGGGGAGTCCTGAGGCCAGGTGTCACCCGGAGCAGATACCGGGTAAAACCCAGCCGTGACGTCATCGCGCATGCGCGCCCACCTTTTTCATACCGGCCGGCGGCCATCTTGGTGATGGACGCCGGCAAAGAGAGAAGGGGACGTTTACCCGGCGGGATAAGGTATGCGCTGCCCCTCCTCTCTCCTGAAACTGTCGGGCTCTCGGTCCATGAATGTCAGTCATTTTGGTGTCACCCCCCCTTGTGACGCCCCCCCCCGCACTCCCCTTGTGACGCCACTGTGCTGCAACCATCAGGTGCTGAACAATACAGACTTTGTTTGAACTTTGATTGGCACTCTATTGGGAGCCCATGTGACATGGTGACAGGAGACAGGAATACAGTGTTGTCACCCTCCCAGAGGCATGATGAGATTTGTATTTTCACCATAGCTGGAGTGCGGAGGATGCCTACCCCTGCTCACTTGAGTCTGCTGGAGTTGCTGATGGCGGTGCCCAGCAGCAGTCTCAGAGCTCTTAGACGCTATGAACATGCACGACCTACATTAAATGCACATGTGGCGACAGGGTCTCTTTAACCGAATGGCCCTTTCTCCTTTAACCGTCGAGCCCTCGGTGAATGTAGAGCTGGGATGTAGGGCGGCCTTTCAGTGTGTGTCTGTGCGGGACTGGAGGGGATTAGCCTTCCTGTGGGATCAGGCTCTGAGTCAGTGCAGTAATGTGTCTGCAATGTGCCAACACAGTCCTTTCACCTCCACGCAATCATGTGTAATTCTGCATTGGCACACAGTCTCCCATATTGTTAGCGTAATCCCAAGATCAACTCTGCGCCTCTCTAGCTCGCCGGGGGGAACATAGGAACCACAGAAAAGGACTGCTTTATTAAAAACAGCGCCGCGCTCTCCTCAGGTCGCCTTTGACCTTCTTTTGTTTGCCGCCGACCGCTTAAAAACAATTCATGTGGGTCAGTAAGTCTGGCAGGACCTGCTGAGCGGAGGGGACGCGGTGCGGCGATGGGACTGCACAGGGAGCGGCTACGAATAATGATATATGTGCCAAAAAACAATGCTAAGCGGCGGGAAATAGTAATAGATGTAACTAGTGTTATTGACGGATACAATGTTCATTTTATTGTAACATTTTATATTATAGTGTGACAGTATTTAACCGCTTGCTGACCACGGTGTCTACACCCCCTTCCTGGCCAGGACATTTTTCAGTATTCAGAGCTGCGGTACTGTGACATTTATTCCGTCATGCAACGCTGTACTGAAATGAATTTTATACCTTTTTATAGGGGCATATAGAGCTTTCTTTTGCCATTCACTTCAAATTTTACATTGAAGTGAATGGCACTGTAGCCACGCCCTCTGGCTGCAATGCGATCTTCCACACAGGAACGCAAGGCACATTATGCCTGTGGCCCGGTCCGAACAAAATAGTGTTGTTTGGACCGAATGTGCCCCCTCCTGCCCCACAACATAGTGAGCCGGCCGATTTGCGATGCAGTGCGCTCTGGCCAGAATCGGGCCGGCACGCACTGTGTCTGATGTGAACAAGGCCTAAGGCCCCATTCACATCAGGACGTATCATGAACGCGTGTTAAACGTGCACGAACGCGGAACGCACTTGCATTGCTATTACTAGATAATGGCACCCTAAACGTGGCCGAGCAAACGTGGTGTTTCTCCATGCTTGAACGTGTGGAGGAAAAAAACGAGAAACACACGTCACCGCCAAATTTGCAATATGTTCTACTTTGCATGTATTGTGAACTCATGTCAAACGTTCACAAATGCACACGCTTCGACGCACGTTCACGGTACGTGCAGAAACAAGGAACACTCCTGCTTTGTCGAAATTAGTTAATGGCATCCCAAACGCGGCCAAGCAAGCGCTGCTGTTGTCCATGCACAAAACGATGGAAGAAAACAAGGAATGCATGACGCTAAATTTACAATATGTACCACTTTGCACATATCGTGAAAATATGCACATATCGTTTGTGCGCGAAACGTGCACAAACTTGCACACTTCGACGGGCATTCAGGATATGTGCACAAAGGTGGAATGCGCTTGCATTGCCGTTACTAGGTAATGGCACCCTAAATGCTACCGAAAAACGCCACCCCACCCCATGCACAAATGTGCGCGGGGAAAAAATGAGGAACGCATGTTGGCAAATTTGCAACATGTTCTACTCTTCCACATTCGGCGCACATGCAGGGCCCCAATCAGTATCAATGGAGATGTTCGCCAAATGTGGGAAACACAGTCCTGCAAACGTGCGGGAACGCGACACACTGGTGTGAACGGGCCCCCAAAAGTTTCTAGCTTAAAGGAGAACTATGAGGTGAGTGCTTTTCACTCACCTCATAGTTCTAGCCGACCGGTGACAATGAGACTGATCGGGAGGTGAGCGAACACATACCGGAGTTCGCTTACCTCTCGATCCTGTCACGGCTCTCTGCCGTGACAGGGGAGGGGCTGGATTCCTCCCTCCCCGCTCTGATCCGCCAGCGCTGACTGGCGGAACGGACGGGGGAGGGGGCGGAGTACAGCTGGCTCTGCCTCTAGATAGGCAGAGACAGCTGTCACTCACGCAGCTGCGCGGATCTCGACACCGATGTCGGGATCCGCTCCGGCTGCGGCGCCTCAGTATACCGCGATACTGAGCTTAGGGTAACGGGAGGACGCTAGTTTCTGTCCTCCCGTTACCCTAAGGAGAACTATGGGGAAAAGCCCTGACCCCATAGTTCTCCTTTATGTCCCCGTTCACAACGCTTGTGTGCGTCTAGGGTGCCATGTTTTTGATGCATTCTGTGAATGCACTCCTTAGCAACCTAGAACACTCTGGCCATAACATCATTGGTTGCCAGGAGCTGGGTGGGATGCCAGCCAGAGCATCCCTAGTTGCTAAGAGCTGGGTTGTGAGATGTGTATGGGGGGGCTGCATTTTGCCCAGCTCCTAGCAACCAGTGATGTCACTGGTTGCTAGGAGCTGGGTGGGACGCCGGCCAGAGCATCCTTGCTTGCTAAGTGCCGGGCTGGGAAATGTGTAAGGGAGAGGGGTGGGGAGAGAAAAAAAGTCAGCTGTCTCCGTGGGTCGGCTAACCTTTGGTGACTCACGGAGCAGCACCCCCCCTTTCAAGTGGCACTCGGCATGCGCCATATGAACCATACCCTGGATATGCCACTGGTGCCATGGCTGACATCCTTCTGAAAATGCAATTTGTCTGGCTGTCTCCCAGTGCTGGCCCGGGACAAGCATGCGGATTAGAAAGTCAGAATTATCTTCTTGATTGTTCCTGGGACGTCAGCCAGGTAAGTAGCACTTTCAGCAGGAGAGGTCATCCGCTTCCATACTTTGCACACTGCAAGCTTCCTCTCACCCATTTCCACTTAAAGTGATTTTATGTTTCAGTAGTAGAGCTTCTCTTTTATTGTAACTTCCTTCTTAACAACGGCAGCATGACAGTGATTAGAAGTTCATGCGGGGTCAAGCGGTTAGTGTCGCAATGATAAGAGGCCGGTGGATGACCCCCTCTTCCATTTGGCAGCCATACTTCTCACTGATTCCACGTCCAGAGCACGGCCATTGCACTGCCAAGACTGTGTTCATAGCCCAGGACTTCCCCTCTTATAGATCATCCCACCTGCAGTCATTTGACTAATGTGTAGCTACTCACTCCCCTTGTCTGGGGTTAGGATGGGCCGAGCCAGCCGGGCTGAAGTGAAGGCCAGAGGGGCAACTGCCTTGGGCGTTTCGACAAGGAGGGAGGCACCGATTGACAAAACCTGCAATATCCTGCTGGACTGGTTCACATGCTATGCAGTGGGCTCACTTTGGCCTTTGCACCATGGAAGATAAAGCATCTTGGGCACTTTGGGTCAGTTCACACCTATTCCAGTGCGTTCCAGCGAGATTAGCTGCTGGAACGCACTGGACCTCATCCTAGCCGGCTCCCTGCATTCTGGGGTGGGAGGAGACGTGGCAGTGCATTAAAATCAATGACACCGCAGCCACGCCCATGCAAGCACTACTTTTTGCGATCGCACTGGATCGGAGGCATTCATGTGCCATGGTGCGCACTGCAAGCGGGCAGGGGGTGGCTGCATTGCCATTGACTTGAATGCACCACCACACCCTCTCTCACCCCAGAACGCATGGGAGCCAGCCAGGATGCGATCCAGTTCGTTCCGGCAGCTAATCTTACTGGAACGCACTGGAAGAGGTGTGAACGGGCCCTGAGAGCAGCAAATACATCTATTTTGTCTTTCATTCATATACAGCCAACAAACGACGCATGCAAAACGCTTTCCATCCAAAAGAGCTAATGAAATACATGCTGTATACGAGACCTGTTTTACCTGCCAATGGATTTCTGTTTTGTCCATCCAGTCCTCTGATTCACACAGCTCTAGCACAAGTCCTGTCTGGCAGAGGAGCTGACCTGATCTTTCGCTGCTGCAGTTTCACTTTCACTTACATGTCTCCTCCTTACCGCCAGCCTGTGACTGGACAGTGAAAGGAGTAGTAGCACACTGATGAGCTTATCTCTCAGTCACTTTGCCCTCTCTTTCTATCAGCATGCTACTTGCACTCCAGCACAACTGTCTGGTTCCTTGTGCTGCTTCTACTTGCCCTCTCTGAGCTCTGCTGCACAGTGCTGCAAGTTCAGGTTCTTACAATGGTAGATCTGCATTCATTTGTTTCTTATACATTAGCTTTAAAGAGAACCTGTCAGTCTTTCTCAAGTTCTTAGCTGAACTTCCCTGCCAGAGGCATAATGCTTTCCAGCGGCCCGTGTCTCCAGCACTGTATTCAACACTTCCAGAAGGGTCAAATGTCCACCTACAGCACTGTGTTCTGTGGTTCCATCCCTCTTCCGCTATGACTCTACACGATGGCACACGGAGGCTCTACCAACTGTCAACCACAACCTGCTGCTCCATAGGTCAATGTCTAACCTAAAGAGCTTACAATCGAAGTAGTGGCGTCACAAGGGGGGGGGGGGGGGGTCCGCACCCCGGTA
>NW_017306283.1:3163085-3170925 GCF_000935625.1 Nanorana parkeri
GGGATGGGGGGGGGGGGGGGGGACACCCGGCCTCAGGACGCCCCTGAATCTAAGGTCTCTATCTCACATGCACCCACACTAGGACCAATTTAGACAAGAAACCTACCAGCATGTCTTTGGAGTGTGGGAGGAATCTGGAGCTCACAGAGGGAACCCATGCCAGTAAGGGAGAACATGCAAACTCCATGCAGATAGTCTCTTGGGCAGGATTTGGACCCCGGAGCTGCAAGTCAGAAGTGTTAACCCCTAAGCCACTGGGCTGCCCATGATTGTAGGCTCTTATGAGCAGGAACCTCCTATCATCCTTGTCTGCAATGCTATTGTACTGTCTCCCTTTTCTTTGTACGGCGCTGCGCAGACTGTTGGCGCTATACAAGTCCTGCATTATAATGATCATTCTCATAAACAAGTAGAGACAATCGTTTCTCAGACAATCGATATTTCGGAGAGGGTATTGTCAGAGAATTTCAGGAGAAATTATTTCTTGAAGTTGTGATTAAACTTCGAAGACACCACATCCTGATAGTACAGAGAGCTGAACATCCGTTCTACCGTGCGATAAATAGAGCGCCGCAAAACCCCAAATTAACCCGTTCACGACATCACGACAAGCCATGCTAAGTTGTTAAGTGCACATCATGAAGGAACATGTTGTTGATGATGAGAGAGAGAGAGAGAGAGAGAGAAAGGGAGGGGGGAGAGAGAGAGAGAATAAGATGAGAGAGAGAGAAAGGGAGGGGGAAGAGATGAGAGAGAAAGGGAGAGAGAGAATAAGATGAGAGAGAGAGAGAGAATAAGATGAGAGAGAGAAAGGGAGGGGGAGAGAGAATAAGATGAGAGAGAGAAAGGGAGGGGGAGAGAGAATAAGATGAGAAGGGAAGAGATGAGAGAGAGAGGGAGAGAAAAAATAACATGAGAGGGAGAGAGAGAATAAGATGAGACATGAGGAGAGAGAGAATAAGATGAAAGAGAGCGAGAGATGAGAGAGAGACAGATAGAGATGAGAGAAAGAGGCAGAGAGAGAAAGAGAGACAGAGAGAGGGGGGGAGGGGAGAGAGAGAGAGAGAAAGATGAGAGAGAGAATAAGATGAGAGATATATGAGAGAGAGAGAGAGAAAGAGAGAGAGAGAGAGAGAGAGAAAGGGAGAGAAAGGAAGGGAGGGGGAGGAGAGAGGGGGCAGAGATGAGAGAGAGAGAGAGAGAATAAGATGAGAGAGACAGATAGAGATGAGAGAGGGAGGCAGAGAGAGACAGACAGACAGAGAGAGATGAGAGAGAAAGATGAGAGAATAAGATGAGAGAGGGAGAGATGAGAGAGAGAGAGAGGAGATAATAATAATAATAGTAATAAGAGAGAGAATAAGAAGAGAGAGAGATTAGAGAGAGAATAAGAAGAGAGAGAGAATAAGAAGAGAGAGACAGAGATACTTTATGGAGGTGCTTCTCGCTGTGTACACCTGAGGCCTCGGTCACACCATTCGTTCCAGGCCGATTCTGGCCAGATCGCACTGGATCCCATTGCGGCCGCCTCACTATGTTGTGGGGCGGGAGGGGGCGTGCCGGTCAGCTACACGGGAACGCAAAGCACATCAATGCCTGCGGTTTCTGGTTAGAAAAAATACCGCAAGCACTATTTTTTCTGACCAGACTGGAAAGCAGGCATTGATGTGATACCTTGACTGACAATGACTCGCTCGTGCAGCATGGTACCCAAATGAAGGTTATATATTATTTATTTTGATGGTATTTAATACCCACTGAGGTTTTTTTTTTACTTTTTCCCTTTCATTCTGATGTATAAATAGAATGTATAAAATAAAATGAACACCCCCAGACTGACCCCTTTTTTATTACCTGCTAGTGTGGGGGTGGTTGAGGTCCCTCTGGGGCATTAATGACCCCCCATTACTGACCCTTTATTACATGAAGCTGTATGTATCCCGTCACCTTTAACCACCGAGCTGCATCTTCAGCAGCCTTATAATTCCATTTATAATAATAACAAAGTGCTGTGTATACATATTTGTGGTATTTGTCCCCCGATGTCCACAGATACCAGAACGACCTGCAAAGTCAGCTTATTATTAACATCTCACACCTCTGTCAACAATGGACTGACTGTGAAAACAACTGTATTACAATACTCTACAATGTACCATTTATTAAAACATGAACCTGAATGAAAGCAGAGAGAGAGTGAAAATGAACCTGCAGCTAGTGTTTACTGCTGTGATCAATATGATTGGTTCACTGCAATCACAAGGTACAGAGCCACGCTGATTGTCTAATAGAGTGTCTAATAGGGTTGCCACCTCTCTGGGATGCACCCGGACAGTCCCTGTCTGCCTGACATCTTGTGTCTGGGTTTCTGCTGCCATGGAACCCGGACACAGCATTCAAAACCCGGACTGTCCGGGTGAATCCTGGACAGGTGGCAACCCTACTTGGTTGTCTCTCCTCTCTCTCTCCTTCCTCTCACCCTAGGCCGTCTCTTCCCAATCTCTCTCCTGGCTGTCTCTCCTAGCTCTTTCCCCTGGCTGTCTCTCCTCTCTCTCCTGGGTGTCTCTCCTCGCTCTCTCCTGGCTGTTTCTCCCCACTTGATCTTCCGCTCTCTCTCTCCTGGCTGTCTCTCCTCACTCTCTCTCATGGCTGTCTCTCCTCGCTCTCTCTCCTCGCTCTCCTAGCTGTCTCTCACCACTCTCTCTCCTGGTTGTCTCTCCTCTCTTTCCCCTGGCTGTCTCTCCTCTCTTTCCCCTGGCTGTCTCTCCTCTCTCTCTCTCCTGACTGTCTCTCCTCTCTCTCTCTCCTGGCTCTCTCTCCTAGCTCTTTCCCCTGGCTGTCTCTCCTCTCTTTCCTCTGGCTGTCTCTCCTCTCTTTCCTCTGGCTGTCTCTCCTCTCTTTCCTCTGGCTGTCTCTCCTCTCTCTCTCTCTCCTGACTGTCTCTCCTCTCTCTCTCTCTCCTGACTGTCTCTCCTCTCTCTCTCTCCTGGCTGTCTCTCCTCGCTCTCCTAGCTGTCTCTCATCACTCTCTCCAGATAAAAATGTGCTGTGTGGCGCTAGAGTGTTGGGGTTCTGCTTGAAGAAAAGGTGGCAACCCTTTTTGTCTAACGACAGAACAATCACAGGTATTGTGCGCGCGCCTGGCGTGTGCACATGCTCTGAACACAAGGACGTCCACTCAGACTAACGGCCTCCCTGACCTGCTATTTAACCGCAATGGGTGGTCGGGAAGTCTGGGATAGTTTTTCCAGGAGCTTTTGGGAAGTTAAAACTGTTACTATAATGTAAAGTATCAAAGTGCAGTAATACTTATGTATGGATTTAGTGGGTGCGGCCCTCAGAAAACATGAGGGCCGCACCCCGTGAAGATTATTTCCACATCATTTGCACCACAGTTTCATTTGGGTTGGACATAAGGGCTTTGCGGTAAGTGTCTGTGTCGACGGGCTTTTGCTCACTTCAAAAGGGGGTTTTTCATTCCCATACAAGTCTATAGGAATTAGGGTTGCCACCTTTTCTTCCAGCGAAACCCGAACACTCTAGCGACGCACGGAAATTTTTGGGGGGAGAAGGAGTTGTGGCTTATTCATATTTAAATAGCACCACCCATTCATATGTAAATATCACAGTCAAAGCTATTTTCAGTGGGAGGCCAGTAGCCCCTATCTTAATTTTGTTTTCCCCTGTCTGCCTGACATCTTGTGTCCGGGTTTCAGCTGCCATGAAACCCGGACACAGCATTCAAAACCCAAACTGTCCGGGTGAATCCTGGACAAGTGGCAACCCTAATAGGAAAACGCAGCTTGAAGCAGGTCAGAAGGAAGTCAGCTGCAGGTCAATGAATTCTGAATGATTTCAGAAGCGTCTCTGATGTTGCGTGTCTGAAAGCTGCAGCGGTCTGAAGGACCTCCATGCATCATTTGTTTTACCTCCTTCTGGACCAGATACAAGGTCAGTTTGCCTTTTCAATATATGGAAAATAATTTGTACAAAAAAAAAAACCCCCCAAAAAAAGACTTTTATCTTCTGTAGCGACATTTCCGTCACGTCACAGGCCCTGAAAACCACTGCTACAGCTGTTGGAAAATTACTACAGGAAGATGCTTCATAAGAGACAAGAAAACACGACGCTGCAGAGGCAGGCGAGAGAACAAGATGAGTTTGTAAGAAAATTCCTCCCGTGCAGCTGCACCCCCCGCAGAAAGTACTATGCAAATATTAACCTTGTGAAAGTTCGGGTTTGCACAAAGGGGAAATCTCCCGGAGATTCGGCTGGAGTTGCAACAAATGCAAAAATGTCACTGCAATACTTACCTTTGATTTCCCGCAGGTGGCCCAATCTGTCCTGCTGTTGTTCCAGTTGAATGACAGCCGGTAGCATCCAACCCACTTCCTGTTGGGCCAGGCTGTCATGGACCCACCCCCCTGAGGGTATGTCATTATGCAACCTGGGCTCCGAGTTGGAACGAATGCAGAAATGTCACTGCAATACTTACCTTTATTCTCCCGCAGGTGGCCCAATCTGTCCTGCTGGTGTTTCAGTTGAACGACAGCCAGTAGCATCCAACCCACTTCCTGTTGGCCCAGCCTGTCATGGACCCACCCCCCTGAGGGTATGTCATTATGCAACCTTGGCTTACATTACTCCTGGACTGAGCGGCACTTGAGTCATTATGCGAGTGCTGACCAGAAGGAGGGACCACACACCTCCACCACCAACTGATGTCACTAGCAAGCTTAAGAAATGGACAGTGTTCTTTTTGGGTGGGGGGGGGACTTTGGGGCGGTGAGAAGAAACCTGAAGTTCGGCTTTAAAGTTAACAGCTAAATACACATATAAGGGAGTTTTACCTGGATTCCTATTTCTGTCCATGCAGTCGTGAGCTTCATACAGCTTTGCCACATAGCACAGCCCTGTCCACTTTTATATCAGCCCGTCTCACCCTCTACACTCATACTGGGAGAAGGAGCAGCCAATCCTGCAATGCACAGGTGCTGACAGGTGGAGAGAGCAAAGTGAGCAGAACTGATGACTTATCAGTCTTGATTCTGCTCTTTCATTGTCCAATCAACAGGCTGCAGAAGTAAAGGTGAAACTGATTTTTTTAGGACTGCAAGCTGCCCAGGTGTCGGCAGGTGGAGCAGAGGAGGCTCAGCGAACATCCATCCCTGTGCTGAATAAACCCAGAAGTGACAACTTTTTGCGACTTCCAGTTTCTGAGCACTCATTCCCCAGCCACTGTGGGCAAGGATGGAGCTGGTGAAGCATGATCTATGCTTGATCAGCTTCATTGGCGTACAAAGGTAACATTAGGTCTAATAGACCTCTAATGTCTCCTTAAAGAGGACCTGTCACCAATAATATATAATTCTGAGGGGGTTTACGTAATCTTCAGGCCTAACATGTGCATTTTACCATGTGTGCAAAAAATTGCAAAAACGACTCTGGCAGTATAAAGGTTAAAGCAGAACTAGGGTTAAGCGTAAGGGTGGAGTAAACCTGCTGCAATGGTACCATAGTGAGCGGAGCAGGTGAGAGGAAGGGCAGGCTCGTGGCTTTGTGACCTGCCTTTTGTTTCCTGTATTTGTTTTTTTTTAAATTTATTTCTCTTCTGTTATTCCTTTGAGTTGTGTCAGGATTCTCTGTGAACAATACAAAACTTTAGCATAAAAATAAGTTTATAGAGTAACCACATTCAAGTATCAAAACATACACAGGCGCACGGGGCAGGTTGGCATCTTTCCATGTGCAAATGTGCATAATGTTTTATATAGTTACATAGTTAGTCAGGTTGAAACAAAGACCATCGAGTTCAACCAATAGAGAAAGAAAAAAAAAAAGTGAATAAACAGAAAATCCCCGTAGATAGAATCACAGGCCCACTGCTGATCCAGACGAAGGTGGAAAAAAACACATTATAAAGCATGGGGTGAGTGCGGTCGGGTGAGTGCGGTCTGGGGGTGGGGGGGTGTGGGGGGTGCCTTTCCGATCCCATAAGGCAATCACATATTTTCTGGATCAACCTATAAATGGTAATCTCAGAGTTGTATTTTGTTCATTTAGGCATTGCAAGACTCTGACATCCACAGGTATGTCTCCCAGAGGCAAAGGCATCATGGGATTTGTAGTTTCACCACGGCTGGAGGGCCGGAGTTTGCCTTCCCCTGATATAAGCAAAGACTAGGCTTTCTGAAACTGTGCTGTGCACTGATTAATCAAAGATGGGGTTGTTTGGCAATAGTTACAGTAGACATGTTTGGCACAAATAGGTACAGCATTTCAGGAGAAGAACCTCATACCAACTGTGAAGCATGGTGGTGAAAAGATTATGGTCTGGGGTTACTTTGCCGCTTCAGGGCCTGGGCAGCCTTCGGTCATAAAGTGCAATATGAATTCTGCTTCATATCAAAGTGTGCTTAAAAGAGAAATATGGGGTAACCTTTGTATCTCATAGTTCTCTTTAGGGTCGCGGGAGAACATATACTAACCTCCACCTGTGACCCAAAGCTTAGTATATAGCGGGCTACAGCTCGTTATATACTGAGAGCGCTGCAGCCGGGACAAATCCGAACAATACTGTCATGATCCACTCTGCTGCTTGAGTGGCAGCTGGCTCTGCCTATCTAGAGGCAGAGCCAGCTGTGCCCGCCCCCTTTTCCGTCCGTTTCTCCAGTCAGTGCTGGAGAATCAGAGAGGGGGGAATCCCTGCGTGGAGCGATGACTGACAGTAACCGCCACTGCAGGGAGGAGATCGAGAAGTGAGCCGATCGTGCATGTTTCTGCTCACTTCCCGATCGATAGAGCCGACCAGTGACAGCTTCTTTGTCACAGGTCGGCTCTAACTATGAGGATGAGTGGAAATCACACACCTCATAGTTCTCCTTTAATTAGAATGTAAGGCCCTGTGTCCGAACCTTGAAGTATAATCTGAAATTGATCTTTTAACGCGCTAATAATATGAAGCACACTAGCAAATCGACCGAAGAACAAATGGCGGGTTATGGACTGGCCCTGATTTGAATCCCATTGAAATGTTGTGGTGGGGATTGGAAAGGGGCAGTTCATGCGAGGTAGCCTACAAACATTGTTCCACTGAAGGAATTTTGCATGGACTAGTGGTCAAAAATCTCACAAACTCGATGTGAAACGTCGGCCGGCAGTCGTGCAAAACACTTACAGTAAGTCATTTCTTCTACAGAGAGCAATACCAGATTCCGAGCTCAAGGGTGGACCTCAGCACACTATTACATCCATTGATGTTTCTGTTGTTTTTTCTTTTCTGACTGGAGATTGACTTTAAATACAAATGAGTAAACTAAACATGAGATTGTCGTCCATCACGGGAGCGAGCTTGGAGCGGTGACTACTTTACAACACACACAGGGACCATGGGGAACAAAAGTAGTCACCCTCCAGAAGGAAGGACAGTGTCAGCACCAATTCAGAGATGATTGGAGGATCTACAGCCGAGTGATACACAAATAAGATACATTGTTGTTCATAGTTAAGGTACTTGAATGCAAGTTTAGTGTCACTTTAAAGGCAGAGGCAGTGCAGACGTTCCGCAGGGTTAACAGGGCAGCAGTTGGCGTTGCATAGAACCTAGAAGGTGCAAAATGACAGCAACGGAACCGATCATTCGCAAAATGATTATACAGAAGTGTGCAGATGACTCGGCTCTGCTTCAGTTGGTTGTGCTATGAGAGCAGGCGTTACGATAGGTGTCAGAAAAATACCCTTTTACCGGCAGAAAACCCAAAATGGCCCGGAGTACAATCATTCTGAAAGTTACATTCTCCATTTTATATACTTAATATATATTTTATATGTTTCATGTAA
>NW_017306283.1:3170952-3176245 GCF_000935625.1 Nanorana parkeri
TTCAGAAGGATCAATTCCCTAGCACAGCTCCCTTTCTCCTTGCAGGTCACAGCTCTCTCCTCTTCTGGGAGTGTCTTCATACTGTCTGTGCTGATCCAGCTACTTCACCCCACCCACTCCCTGCCTGCAAGGGTGGGATAAGGGGAATACTATAGAACAGGGGTAGGCAACCTCAAGACTCCAGCTGTTGTGGAACTACAAGTCCCATGAGGCATTGCAAGGCTCAGACAGCCAGAGGCATGACTCCCAGAGGCAGAAGCATGATGGGATTTGTAGTGTAACCACAGCTGGAGTGCTGAGGTTGCCTACCCCTGATACTTAAAATAAAAAACCTGGCAGAGGTTCCACTGTAGTACAACAGGTACAGCCTACATGAGAGGACCAACTATGCTCTGGATTCAGGAGCAGTGCAGCATTGTTGCCACTCTATCACATCATGGGGCTTTACAGGCAGGAGCAACAGGTATCTGTGGGACTTTGCACGGGGGACTACTGGAATGCGATAAGTACAGATTGAAAACCATGCAATGCTGTTGTATATTCCTTTTAAAATAAATGTATGTGTGCGCACCGCTAGCATAAGTACCTAAATCTGACCTGATATCAACTTTAATGACGGCCATAATCTGATTTACAACATCATCTACCAGCACCGTACCTTTTCCCCAGCGACCGGGGGCTGTCTGCCGCCATTTGCAGATCTCCAACGATTCGCCGAAATAGTCGCAACAGAATTTTTCCCAGCTGAGTTAACGAGGTTCTTCCAAATTCTATTTTATCTCGAGCGGTCGCGATGAAAAAAAGACGCTTTGCTCCGACTATATCCTCAGAACTTGTAGCCAAGAATCCCGCTTCCTCCTCCGACGACTTCATGGCCCGCAGATGTTTACCGTTGTAAATCCCCAGAAAGATCCACGAATGCCACCGAGGGAGAAACTTTCATCAAAATAGTCCTGGAAAACAAAAACAAATGAACGACTGATTACCGCGGCTCTTAAAGCAGACCGCCGGCGAGGAGGAAGGCGCTCTCTGCGATGATTAAAAAGTATCTTAAAGTGCTGCCAGCAACATGTCCTGAATTCCATCTTTATATTACTTTACTACAATGCCCCGCAGAGCAGCAAGCAGAGAAATCAGACCGTCTCGCATTATATAATGTTTTGGGGGTTTTTTGTTGTTGTTTGTGCCCCCTCTTTGATATTACCCTTCACTTCCTGTCCCAGAGACAAACCAGGAAGTTAGCAGAGGCCCCAAAAGTGACAGGATATCCCTTCTCAGAACAGGTGTCACCACTGGAAGAATTCCACTCACCTCCTGTTCCCGCGACGATTCAAAAGTTTGGACTTCCTCTCACTTTCTGTACCGAAGACAAAGACCACAAGGGTGAATCTCCCCAGCGGGGGCGCAGGCAATAATAAAAACCTGGCAGAGGTTCCACTTGTAGTACAAGCAGGCACAGCCTACATGAGAGGGCCGAATATGCTCTGGATTCAGGAGCAGCGCAGCATTGTTGCCACTCTATCACATCATGGGGCTTTACAGGCAGGATCAACAGGTATTTGTGGGACTTTGCACGGGGGCTATTGGAATGCTACCGTGTTTCCCTGAAAGTAAGACCTAGCGCTATCTTCTGGGATTTCTGTAATATAAGAGCGCCAATAGTTTGCACAGCACTTTACAATATAAGGAAGACATTACAGTCACAATACAATTTAAGACAAGATGGTAAGGAGGGTCCGGCCCGTGAGGGCTTACATTGTGAGAAGAAGCAGCACAACTACTATGTAGCACTGCAGGAAGCATGAGTGAGTTCCCCTATGGAGCTGTAGGTGTAAGAGGATGCATGACAGAGGCAAACATTAGGTAAGTATAGGGGTCTGAGAGGGTGGGGATGGTCAATTGGTGGAGGGGGGATAGGGCTGGATAGAGTCTGATTGGTGGGCTACATTTGGTAGGAGGAGAGTGGGGGTAGTCTTCTTAAGCTCATGCAGGCAGGGAGTCATTTTGTAGTGTTAGAGTAAGTGGAATAATTTTATATAAACTCTCTGCACTTTTATTTTTGTGTGCTTTTCCATTCTACAGGATGCGGGTCTTTGGGCCTGCGCTAAGGTCTAAGGGGAGGATGTGTGGCCATCAGTTTCCTTCCTCCCCTGAGGTCTTTCTTCGGGAGAGCCCCCCAACCTAGTATTTGGTGGTCGGCTTCGGCTGGACATGAGGAATGGTTCCGCCTGGTTTCAGCCAGGTGGACAAGAGTGCCTTGCCCCTGTCATGATCCATGCGCCCAAGGGAGTCAGGGAAGGCCACCATCTATTCGGGAGATGGATCATTTGCTCTTAGTGCTCTTTTTTGTGTGTTCACATGCACTTTTTTTGTTCACTATGGTGTTTAGTTTTTGCACGCACAGCACAGACTTCCAAAAAAAAAAAGTTATATAAACTTGTTAATTTTAATTTCTTGCATAGTGTCGTTATTGTAGGTGGGGAGTGAAGGGTACCTTGGGCTTGCACCCAGTCATGAAATAATCATATATGGCTGCCCCTGTGCAGGGGCATCCCGAGGCCGGGTGTCACCCGGAGCGGAGACCAGGCACGCGCGTGACATCGCCGCGCGTGCGTGATGACGTCATTGCGCATGCACGGTCATCTTATTGACGCCCGCCCATCTTGGTGAAAGACGCTGGCAGAGAGAGGAGGGGACGTTCACCCGGCGGGATTAGGTATGCCACCGGGTCCCCTCCTCTTTCCTGACACTGTCGGGTTCTTGGTCCATGACTGAGTGCCCGACCTTTCGTAGGGGGTGACATCAAAATGACCGACAGTCATTTGGGTGTTACCCCTCCAATGGTGATACCCCCCGCTCCACCCTTGTGACGCCACAAACATAATTACAAATGGTAAAAAGAAGCAAGGTTTTTAAAAGCTTAATACACAACGGTGAGATTATTAACATCAAACTGATACTTTTTGGGTCTAAAAAATATATAGAAAGTATATAAAAAGTTCATGTGCTTTAACAGCTATCTTGTAATCTATGGCCTCGGTGAGCAGCCAACCAGCCCCGGCGTTCCTCTTACATTCACCAGAGACCATCGTAAAATCCTGAGTGCGATCTGACATGTGGGACCCCAGAAGACCTGGACAGGACCGTCCTCCAGATGAAAGGTTCTCCTAAACAAATTAGCAGCTTATGGATCTCATCTGAAGGATGGGATATACACACACAGACAGCGCCTGGAGCACGGGAACATCCTCTGTCACCGGGTTAGAAGCGGTCTGGCCTTTGGCTGTGTCGGATGTTTTTCTTAAGGGCATACATCCAATGTAAAGCTCAATAAAGAGGAGATGTTTGGGGGAAAATACTATATAAGGAGAGAAGTCTGAGATGTGAAGGATGGATGGCTGTGAAGACAGAGATTCACGGGGACGGAAGGACAGGGAATGGCGCTTTCATGGGAACTGCACTGAAATATATGGAGTCCGATGAAGTATTAGGGGAGCAGAGCGAGAAATTGCCATCGTGGAAATTATGTGCAAAAAAAAGTCAAAAATTGTTACAAATTTTCTATTATGTTGCAGTGACCATAGCGGATATGGAGTTTAGCGTCAACCACTACTAGTTTGCCTGATGAAAGACCTTTCATGGTTCTGAAACGTTGCTGTCTAGTGTCACCATGTATGTTGAACGTCTAAATAAAGGCGTTCAACTCATTGGACCTTGGCGTAAATCTCACCAGCACACCGAGGTCCAATGAGTTGAACTCATTGGACCTCGGTGTGCTGGTGAGGTTTACGCTGCGCCATCTGCAGGTCATACCAGCACCCATCGTGTATTGGAATTCCAGCCTGAAGTGCGGTGGGAAATAGAGTGGCCAATTGCTCGCCCTGAACACTGTCACTCGAAGGAGCAGAGGCTAACATTAAGCCAGAGTCATGTTCTGACACCAACCTCCCCATTGGCACTACCCCAGAGAGAATGGATCGTCTACCCAAAAGGTTCTCCTCTGATGTCTATGGGAACCTTTATACTGGCCATACATGTAGCAATATTTAGGAGATTTCAGCCAGATGTCATTCACTTGTACAATCCAAAGTGATGGAAAGAAAGAAGGCAGCCTTCCATTAACAAATTAGATCACCTAGTCAACTTTGATCAATACTATGGACTAAAGCAGAAGGACCAGACTGAAAGAATATTTATGATCAAATAAAAACCAATAAAAACCAGGAACCTCTGTCAAACAATCAGATAGAAAGCAATTGGATTGTCTGCTGTATTGGTTTGGGGTTTCTTCAACTTGATTGCCCAGCTGGCCAAATGGATTATTTACTCGACTTGTTTCCAAAGTGAAATCAAAATTGAGATCGAAGAGATTGCTATATGCGTGGCTATCGTTTGGCCTAACTGGGTGTATAATGTAGACACTCTGGTCTTCAGATCACCCTAGCGGACACACTGCGTCTTTCGGATGTTAATTAAGGTGTCCAGAAAATCCATTCTGAAGCTGACCACCCACAATTGTGCTCTGTAGGATCCAGGCACCTTGGCCTTCATATGACCATATTAGGGCGTTTTTAGGTTACCATCGAAGGTTCAATATGAAGTGTGAGCTTTCTCCGTGTTTGGCTGCTGAAGGAGACGCAGGAGCAGACGATGAACAGGATATGCAAGCAACATAAAGTGTTTCCCAGACCACGGCTCAGAAGTTTCGAGAGTAGTCAGCTTTAAATGAAGGGCTTTGATTGTTGGTGTGCAAATGATCTGACCATTCAAAGTTCCCTCTTTTGCTCGATATGCGCATCTCCTATGGGCTGCATATCTTAAGAACACTTCATGGGATGTGAACTGTGGTGTCAAGGTATCTCTGCATGGAAATAAAGAACTTTTTGAAAACAAAGATTCTAAGAAGCTAAAGGTGCACATAGACAGTAGATGACAGTCTCCCAGGTGACGATCCAATGGGTACGAGGAGCGTCACAGCCCCAAGCCAGAGTTTTCAGGGAACAAAGACATTCCAATGGCTTTCCCCAGGTCCCAGCTTCAGCAAATGTGCATGACTCCGTCACCTACCTCCATTGTTGTAAACAGGAGCTCTCATTCAACTGGAATATCCCCGTTTACTGGGGGCCACTAGACCAGGGGTAGGAGTTTGCCCGCCCCTGCAAGAGACATTAGGGAGTAAGGGACCAAATAATAATTATTAAGCCAAGAATTCAGGGAATAATGAGGAAATACCAATGATCATAATACTAGGCACCAGGAAATTAGACAAATATTTAAAAAGCCTCTAGACACC
>NW_017306283.1:3176275-3181172 GCF_000935625.1 Nanorana parkeri
ACTAGGCACCAGGAAATAAGAAGGCAAACAATAATTATTAAATTGTATCCAAAGCCAAAACGTTTTTGTTTTTTTTTCGGATATAGTTTTGAATTCTTAAAACATATGTTAGCTTTTTATTGCTGTTTGTGTCCCCAGTTAGTTAGATTCACTCTCCCTGTAGACCATTGTTACTGGGATAAAAAAAAGTGATGGGAAATCAAAAACTGTACAGCTGTCATCAGAAGAGGCATAGGGAGTAACGCTTCCAGTGAGGACAACTGTTCTAAAGCTTGCCACACACAAATTTTGGACACCCCATGCTGAATCAGCCAACATTCAGTCCATAGAGGGGGGGGGGGGGGCGATTGCCCCAGGCACCATATTTTTATGCCACTGCCTGCTTGCAACACCAAGCTCGACGACAGTAGATGGGAGCAAAACATTAGGTTTCTTCTGTTCAGCCTGCTGCCTCGGGAGGGTAAGAGGAGTCCAGAGGTCCTTTGCCTCCCAAGCCTGCCGCCCCTAGGGGGAACAGTTCCCAAACCCCAAGGACTGGAAGATAGGAAGATGTCGGTTAAAAACGCACAAGGCACACAATGGAGGATTGCCAGTCTTGGCGTAAAGACTCACTATCGCCCATGAGGGTTGAGTGGAGGGAATGCTAGTTGCTGTTTTGGGTATCCTGTGAGCTCTATCCTTCTCCACCCTGGACACTGAGCCAATAAAACCTGCAAGCAGAGTGGATGTCGGTCCTTTGGTCACTGGTGGGTCAGTGAGCCTTTTGGGGCAGCTGTTGGCCAGATCACCTATAGCAACACTGGGAGGGCCCCAAAAATTCCGGGACTCCTTATGGGTACAATTGTATATCACCATGACACCAAAATGTTCTTGAATTTGACTTCAGTCATGTTATGGGTCAAAGCAACGTTCAGTGTTTCAGATCTGTGCTGGGTATCCTTTGTCAGGTAGGCAACAAGACTGTCTGCTCGAAGGGGACCCTGTGTGGTCCTAAATAGCTGAGAGTTGCCCCTATGGGTGTCTAGTCCTATTTATTCCTATGTCTTGAGCCGTACTTTTCTGGATGGCTGGGGGCCACAATAAAAATGGGCTCACTGTACGAATGCCTGCAGAGAATGCTGCACATGTATAGTAGGAGCTAGATATGGCTGGCAGCTTGTTCTGCAAAGGATGTGTAGGCCAGTGCAGGACACCCCAGGAACAAGGCTTAGGGTAAGTATTTTGATGCGTGGGCTACACTGAGACACTATCTGCCCGATGAAGGGGACCCTACATGGGTCTGAATGTTGAAAGATCCTTCTACTAGTGACAATAAAGTCTAATTGAGGAACATTTTGGTGTGCTGGCCATGTACTGGTCAAAGTTGAATGCCGGCTGTATGATCTGTACAACATCCTCATAGCTGAACCTGTGTCACTAGTTCCATTTGGTGTACAGTTGGGACTTATTTTGCTTGTTTTGGTTGATCCTTTTTTATGGTGACCACTTCCAGATCTTAATATATAGGTGTCTTGCTGCACTCCTTACCGGTATAGGATGTTCCTTGAAATCCTGGTGGATGCTCGTAGTGACCATGGATAGCACCGTGAAGATATACAAGTTTTCAAAAGGATGTCACCAGCACACCATTTAAGTGAAATCAGCAAAAGCCCATTTATTAATGGAGTACTATCATTCCAGTACAAGCGCTTTCGGGGCAGCACAGGGTCCTCTTCATCAGGCTCAGAATGACACAACCAAAATGTTCGGTACCCTTTAAATTGACATACTCAACCAGGACAAGCACAGGGTCCCCTTCATCAGGCTCAGAATGACACAACCAAAATGGTCAGTACTAGGGCTGCAACAACTAATCGACATAATCGATTATAATCGATTATTGAAAAAGTTGTCAACTTTTTCAATAATCGATTAATCGGCTTCCAATCAGTTGGCCCTGTTCACGGCTCCACACACGCTGTGCGCTGCACCTCCTCATCACCTCACGCTCGTCGCTGCCAGACCCGCCCACATCCACGATCGGCACAGGGACGAGGGGAGATGTAGTAAGGGGGAGCAGGTGTGGGGGGATGACAGCCACCAATAGACAGGTCCAATCTCAGAAGCAAGTTGCTGGAAGACTGCTCAGCTAAGCCTGCACTTTCCCACACATGGTGCTCTATAATGTATTGCTGGGATTTGTAGTCCTCTATAGTCGGTGCCATTCTGCATTCATTGCTGTATAATTTTACACTTTCCTTTTCACTATATTGCACACCACACTATTTTTTTTCTTTTTTAACTTCCACAGCTCCAAGCTTGCTCCTGTGATGGAGTCCCATTTCAATACAAACTAGTAGTCCATCACTGGAGCCATTTTTAAAAATGTATTTTATTGTTTATCCGATTAACCGATTAATCGAACTTAATAATCGGCTAACTAATCGATTTTGAAAATAATCGTTAGCTGCAGCTCTAGTCAGTACCCTTTAAATAGACATACCCAACCAGTACAAGCGCAGGGTCCCCTTCATCAGGCTCAGAATGACACAACCAAAATAAAAAGTACCCTTTAAATAAACATACTCAACTAGTACAAGCGCGGGGTCCCCTTCATAAGGCTCAGAACGACACAACCAAAATGGTCAGTACCCTTTAAATAGACATACTCAACCAGTACAAGGGCAAGGTCCCCATCATCAGGCTCAGAATGGCACAACCAAAATAATAAGTACCCTTTTAATAGACATACTCAACCAGTACAAGCGCGGGGTCCCCTTCATCAGGCTCAGAATGGCACAACCAAAATGGTCAGTACCATTTGAATAGACATACCTATGTCTATTTAAAGGGTACTGAACATTTTGGTTGTGTCATTCTGAGACTGATGAAGGGGACCTTGTGCTGCCCCGAAAGCAGTTGTATTGGAATGACAGTACTCCATTCATAAATTGAATTTTGTTGATTTTACTTAAATGGTGTGCTGGTGACATCCGTTTGAACACTTCCAGATCTTGTCGCTTTATCAACACCTATCCCATGAATGCTGCGGAGCTGCGCAGGATGCCCTTCCTCGTGTAGACAGAAACTCTGCATGAAGGGGCCCTGTGTGGTCCTAAATAGTTAAGAGTTGCCCCTACTGGTGGCTAGTCCTATTTATTCCTATCACTGTAGACATACTTGCCTGGATGGGTGGAGGCCACCATGAGTATGGACTAGCGTTGCACATGCAAAACAAGGGCTAGCTATGCCTGGTAGCTTGTTCTGCAAAGATTCTGCAGGACAGTGCAGAACCCCCCAGAGCAGACTTCAAGAACAAGGCTTAGGGTAGGTATTTTGGGATTTGGGCTACACTGAGACACTGCCTGACTGATGGGACCCTGTGTGGTCCTAAATAGTAGACATGTGCGATTCGTTTCGTTCCGAATCGAAATTCGGACGAATTTTCGGAAATTCGGACATTCGGATGTATTCAAATTCCGAATTACAGATATAACGAATGCAAACGAATCCGAATTTCCGTTTCCGAAATTCGGTAGCGGTAGTTCGTTCGAACGTTCGTTTTAGTTTCTTTTTAGTTTCGTTCGTTGAAGAAAAACATTTTCCCCCCTCAAAAGTCACTGTGTTGCAAACCAACGAATGAACGAAACGAATAAGAAACGGAAACGAACGTTCGAACGAACTACTGCTACCGAATTTCGTCCGAATCCGAATTGACTTTCACACCCGAATCCCGAAAAACGAAATAACACAAATCCGAATTTAAAGCGAAACGAAACTAAACACATTTTTTGGCAGTGCACATGTCTACTAAATAGTTGAGGCTTGCCCCTATTGGTGGCTAGTCCTATTTATTCCTTTAACTGGAGCCATATTCTTCTGGATGGCTGTGGGCCACCATGAGAATGGACTAACCATATGAATGAATGCAGGGAACATTGCACATGCAAAACAGGATCTAGATGTGGCTGGTCGCTTGTTCTACAAAGGTTCTGCAGGACAGTCCAGGACCCCCCCAGAGTAGACTTCGAGAACGAAGATTAGGGTAAGTATTTTGGAATTTGTAATATTTGTGCTATACTGAGACACTGCCTGCTGATGGGACCCTGTGTGGTCCTATATAGTTGCACCAATTGGTGGCTAGTCCCATTTATTGCTATAGCTGGAGCCATACTGTTTGGATGGCTGGGGGCCACCATGAGAATGGATCAGCCATACGCATGACTGCAGAGAATGTTGCACATGTGAGGTAGAAGCTAGACATGGCCGGTAGCTTGTTCTGCATAGGTTCTGTGGGACCGTCCAGAGGGAATGAGGCTTAGGGTAAGTATTTTGGTAAGTGGGTGCAATGAGACACTCTCTGTCTGGTGAAGTGGACCCTACACGGGTTCAAACATGGAACTAGGGTTGCCACCTTTTCTTTCAGCGAAACCCGAACAGAGATGTAAATGTTTTTGGGAGAATGAGTTGCGACTTATTCACATGTAAATAGAGCCGCCCATTCATATGTAAATATCACAGTCGAGCCTATTTCCAGTGGGGGGCCAGTAGCCCCCTATCTTAATTTTGGTTGCCCCCTTCTGCCTGACATCAGGTGTTTTCCGGGTCTCAGCTGCCATGAAACCCGGACACAGCATTCAAAACCCGGACTGTTCGGGTGCATATCGGACAAGTGGCAACCCTACATGGAACATTCCTTCTACTAGTGACATTACAATAAAGTCCCGGTGTGCTGGCCACCTAATAGTCAAAGTGGCAACTGTATGATCCCTACAACATCCTCATAGGCTGAACCTGTCACCAGTGCCGATTGGTGGGCAGTTTGGACTTCTATTTTCCTTCATTATAATGATGACCATTTCCAGATCTTGCTGTCGCTTCGTCAGCGCCTATCCAGTGTCTACCCAATGTCTGAGCG
>NW_017306283.1:3181206-3188645 GCF_000935625.1 Nanorana parkeri
TCTCGGTGCAGGAAGCATCATGTAAGCATATCTCCCTGTGTGCAGAGCCTGGAACTGGTGAGTCAGCGTGTGCAGCATTATCCACTTCATCTGACAAAAAAAAAACACATCAGACCCGGGCGGCCCCTCCGTCAGACGCAGTTTTTTTTTTTATGGCTCCTTAAAAAAAAAATCAATGCGACCGACTCAGCTGGTGCGGTAATCCGAAGTGTCCCCCCGTCTAATATTCATGAACTGCGAATTTCAAAATGTCAACTTTCCTTCCTTAACATCTGCCGGGCGCACGACGACGACAAGGCCCGGAACGGCTCGGCTTCTGTTTGACTTTCGTTGCCGACCGCCAAGCGGGCCGAGGTCATGCCCACAGCCATGGGAAACGCATGACAATTCCCCAGAGGCCTTCTGCTCGCACCTGGCACAATGACCTGCCAACTCGGAGAGGGGAATGCCCAAATCTGCGATGGAGACGTTCAGTCTTAGGCTCAGAGAACAAAGTAACACCCAACAATGGGAAGAAACCGGCAACAGACAGGAAACAATCCGCCTACGTATTGTCTTCTTATTGTATATCATCAGTACTGTAATGAGGGATTATTGTATCGAGTTAGGTAGGTACATGGTGCTGGGGAAGGTAGGTATATGGTGCTGGGGAAGGTAGGTATATGGTGCTGGGGAAGGTAGGTATATGGTGCTGGGGAAGGTAGGTATATGGTGCTGGGGAAGGTAGGTATATGGTGCTGGGGGTGGTAGGTATGCGGTGCTGGGGAAGGTAGGTATATGGTGCTGGGGATGGTAGGTGTATGGTGCCGGGGAAGGTAGGTATGTTGTGCTGGGGAGGTAGGTACATGGTGGTGGGGAAGGTGGGTACATGGTGCTGGGGAACGTGGGTACATGGTGCTGGGGAGAGTAGGTATGTGGTGCTGGGGAAGGTAGGTACAAGGCGCAGGGGAAGGTAGGTACATGGTGCTGGGGAAGGTAGGTACATGGTGCTGGGGAGAGTAGGTATGTGGTGCTGGGGAAGGTAGGTACAAGGCGCAGGGGAAGGTAGGTACATGGTGCTGGGGAAGGTAGGTACATGGTGCTGGGGAGAGTAGGTATGTGGTGCTGGGGAAGGTAGGTACAAGGTGCTGGGGAAGGTAGGTACAAGGTGCTGGGGATGGTAGGTACATGGTGCTGGGGAGAGTAGGTATATGGTGCTGGGGAAGGTAGGTATGTGGTGCTGAGGAAGGTGGGTATGTAGTGCTGGGGAAGGTAGGTGCATGGTGCTGGGGAAGGTAGGTACATGGTGCTGGGGAAGGTAGGTGAATTGTGCTGGGGAAGGTAGGTACAAGGTGCTGGGGGAGGTAGGTATATGGTGCTGGGGAAGGTAGGTGAATGGTGCTGGGGAAGGTAGGTACATGGTGCTGGGGAAGGTAGGTGAATGGTGCTGGGGAAGGTAGGTGCATGGTGCTGGGGAAGGTAGGTATATGGTGCTCAGGGGGGGGGAGGGGTCAGTAAAGTAAACCCGTTGATTTGCCCCGTGTGAAGAAAGCTCAGGTTCACTTTGAGAGGCTCAAATGCTCGATCACCACTCAACCAACCTTTGTTCTCTGTGGTCTCTCACCCATGTGACCTCACTTGCTCTCTTTCACGTCATCCAATAGCATGATTTGTCTCCCAACTGTCGCTGATCACAGGCACAAATGACAGTTAATGAAAACCTAAAATTCTGTCTGTAGCATTTTGTCCCAGGCCGGTGACCCTCCATCATACAGGGAAGGACCCCCCTGTACAGGAACATTAAGGCCCAATGTCCCCCGCGTGTCATCACCCGCTCTTCCAGCTGCCATCAGGTGATGTCTTTCCCGCCACATAGGCCGCGGCCCCTGGGAGCACATACCTGGGTGAGTGGTGTCTGCCGGTTCCCTTCTGTCACTGTACAACTTCCTCTACACGTACAATAGAAGGCGGGGCCTCCCTCAGGCAGGCGCTATGGGGAGGCAGAATGAAGGGGAAGGGAGGGGAGGCTGTACGGCCTCCTCATCACATTGAACATACCAAGTAAAGTGGAAATGTCGGTTCCGGGGAGCCCTGAGGCATCGCTGCATCTCAGCACTCGCCTGACCCCAATCATCAGCTGCACTGTGATTCACCTTCACTCGCCTTCAGCACTTCACAGAAAAATGCCGAAATTCCTAAAAAGTCCTTAACGTGTACCTGGAGTCATGTCACATGCATGCGTGTTACGTGTTGGTGCGGGGGTAAGTAACTTTGGCCCTCCAGCTGTGCGGAAACCACAAATCCCATCAAGCCTGAGCCTCTGGGAGCCATGCCTGTGGCTGTTAGAGTCTTGCAATGCCTCCTGTGACTTGTAGTTCTACAATGGCTGCAGTGTCATGGTTGCCGGCCCCCTGTGTTAGGGTGAAACTTCCAGGTATTCCAGAAATGCCTCCTCCTGCCTGCAGCAGACTAATCACTGGGGGAGGAGAGACTGAGGAAATGCTTCCTCCTGCCTGCAGCAGACTGATCACTGGGGGAGGGGAGACACAAGAAATGCTTCCCCCTGCCTGCAGCAGACTGATCACTGGGGGAGGGGAGACTGAGGTAATGCCTCCTCCTGCCTGCAGCAGATTGATCACTGGGGGAGGGGAGACTGAGGAAATGCTTCCTCCTGCCTGCAGCAGACTCATCACTGGGTGAGTGGAGACACAAGAAATGCTTCCCCCTGCCTGCAGCAGACTGATCACTGGGGGAGGGGAGACTGAGGTAATGCCTCCTCCTGCCTGCAGCAGATTGATCACTGGGGGAGGGGAGACTGAAGAAATGCTTCCGCCTGCCTGCAGCAGACTTATCACTGGGGGAGGGGAGACTGAGGTAATGCCTCCTCCTGCCTGCAGCAGACTGATGACATCATCTCAGCCTAAGAAGTAATGTGGAACTGCGAGGGATTCACACTATTTAAAGGGGCAAGGCCCAGGAGACTGGAAGAAGCATCGGCCTGCAATCCCTTGGAGTAATCTCTGTTTATTCTATTTTCTGTACAGATCGGAGACGTTTTATATACAGAATTCGGAATCCTTTTTTTAGTCTCCTGGCCCTTTAATGACTTGAAAATCGCCTCCAGACCAAAAGAATTCTCAGAATTTGCGGTGACATCAGCTGTGAAAGGCGGTATTTTCCCTTTTACGAGCTGGAGCCGGAGAGACCTGGATCGCGGCACTGACAAGTCTTCCGAGCTCATACGAATGGAATGTAAGAACTGGAAAACCGTGACTTACCCCAGAGACCGCGCCGCCGTGAAGCCCAACCTGCCCCCTATATATATATATATACAGTATATATACCCCGTACCGCACACACACCATAGTTCTGGGAATTCCGTGTACCGCCGTTCTCAGAAAAATGTGACTGGGAGTACTCGCCGCACAAAGGTCCCAGGCAACGCGCCGCTTTGCGGACGCCCGTCACGCCCTGCCGAAGGCATTATGCTGCAAATCCGAGGGGTGACATAAGTGATTGCGCAATATCACCTGAAACCTACACCGTATTTATTATAGAAGGAAGAGAGGGATCGTGTTCACCGATCGGCAGAAATGGAATGACGGTAATGAGTCCTGATTTACAGGAGAATATAGATTACCTTCCAGGGGGATGAATAATTGAAGGCGCTGCAGAGATGGGTACTTAAAGGTGCACCCCCCTCCCCCCCCATCCACATCATGGAGGAAGGCGATGCATTTAAAGTGGATCTTTCAAAATGATATAAATATATAATAATAACAAAATAATAAATATATACATATATATAATTTTTTAATTATGCATTCTTTCCACGATTGCCAGGAGCCTTTGCGGGCAAAAAGAAAAAAAAAGTCTTGCATTTGCGCCATTAAAGGAGAACTATGCGGTGTGTGATTTCCACTCATCCTCATAGTTTGAGCCGACCTGTGACAATGAGACTGTCACAGGTCGGCTCTATCGATCGGGAAGTGAGCAGAAACACTCTGTCGATCCGCCCACCTCCCCGCTCCGATCCTCCAGCGCTGAGTGGAGGAACAGATGGGGAAGGGGGCGGGCACAACTGGCTCTGCTTCTAGATAGGCAGAGCCAGCTGTCAATCAGCCAGCTGGGTGGATCACGACAGTATTGTTGGGATTTGTCCCGGCTGTGGCGCTCTCAATATATCGCGGGTACTAGCCCGGGACATACTGAGCTTTGGGTCACGGGAGGAGGTTAGTATATGTCCTCCTGTGACCCTAAAGAGAACTATGGGGAAAAACACTTACCTCATAGTTCTTTTTTAACAATGAACGACAGCGCAAAAGCAGCAAGTGCGTTTAATGCATGCAAAATAACTTGATTAATAACGGACATGGACATCCCTACATATCCCATCATGTGATACGGACTTCTATGGATTCTGAAATGGACTCACTTTAAGGGCTCATTCACATGGACGTGCGCATCCACCTGTACGGACAGGCGCTGCATGTAACTGCGTGCAGTCGTCTGTACCTCCCTATGGGTAAACATGGCCACACGCCGACCCAGAGCTGTGAGTCCAAATGGACTCACTGTAAAGGCTCAGTCACATGGGCATGCATATCCTGCTCCGGGGGAGGGACAGATGCTGCATGTAATTGCCTGCAGCCTCCTGTACCCATCTATGGGAGAATGCGGCTATATGCCTAAACCTGAACATCTGCGCGGGTCCGCGTGCCTGTATATGGACACAAACAGGGTGCATCCAAGTGTGGGCATCCGGACCTGAACAGATGTGCAGGTCTGGGTCAGCGTGTAGCCGCGTCCTGCCATAAAGGAGGTACAGGCGGCTGCACACAATTACACACAGCACCTGTCCCTCCCAGCAGCAGGTCTCAGCATGGGTGTGCACGTCCATGTGATTGTACCCATTTGGGCTCACAGGTCTGGGTCAGCGTGTAGCCGCGTCCTGTCATAAGGAGGTACAGGCGGCTGCATGCAATTACACGCAGCCAAGGCCGGATTTCCCACTAGGCCAACCAGGGCAACAGGGAGTAGAGGGGCAGCAGGGGTTTGAAATTCCTATTTCCCGATGCCCGGGACATGCAGTTCCGGGCGGGTAGTTGTTTTCTACATTTAGCCCTGCTTCGGGCAAGCCAAGCTAACTGTACGGCGGGGAAACAGCTCGCTTGTTTCGTAAAAGTGATCTTGGCGATGTCACTGAGATCACTTGTATGCAGCCTGCAGGTCTGCCATTCTCCATGGGGGGGGGGCGTTTGGCGGGTAGGGGGGGGGCGCATTAAGGAACCTGGCCTTGGGGCAGCAGAGAGAATAAATCCAGCCCGGCATGCAGCTCCTGTCCCTCTCTGCACGCTGTATAGATGAGCACGCCTGTGTGAATGACCCCTTAAAGTGAGCCCTTTGGGCTCACAGGCAGGGGCGTCCTGAGGCTGGGTGACACCCAGAGCGGTAACCGAGTGTCACCCCGCCGAGACCTCACTGCGCATGCACGTGACGTCACCGCGTGCGCGATGACGTCATCGAGCACGCGCTGCAGTATTCTGATACCTGCCGACGGCCATCTTGGTGATGGACGCCGGCATAGAGAGGAAAGGACAGTCACCCGGCGGGATAAGGTATGCCGCCGGGTCCCCTCTTCTCTCCTGATACTGTCGGGCGTTCGGTCCATGACCGAGCGCCCGACTTTTCAGAGGGGGGTGACACCAAAATGACTGTGAGTCATTTTGGTGTCACCCCTCCAATGGTGTCACCCGGGTGTGGGCCGCACCCCCCTTTTGACGCCACTGCTCACAGGTCTGGGTCAGCGTGTAGCTGCTTCCTCCCATATGGAGGTACAGACGGCTGAACGCAATTACACACAGCATCTGTCCCTCCAAGGAGCAGGTCTCGGCATGGGCGTGAACGTCCATCTGAATGAGCCCTTCAAGTGAGCCCATTCGGGCTCGCAGGTCTGGGTCAGCGTGTAGCCGCGTCCTCCCATAAGGAGGTACAGGCGGCTGCATGCAATTACACGCAGCACCTGACCCTCCCAGGAGCAGGTCTCCGGATGTGCACGCCCGTGTGAATGAGCCCTTTATTCTTTTAAAGATCCCGAGAACCCAAATCATTAAAAAAAAATAAGACGGAGCCTTTCGCAGAATCATATTTTCCGCTGAACGACAGATACAATGTATAAAGACGATCCGGCGCCTTTCACCGCGGAACGTTTAATCCCAAACGGAGCGGGCTGACCTGGCAGAGGCCTTCAGTTACCCGCGGCGGCTCAGATGGAGAAGGATCCATTAATCATGTCTGTTCTGGCGTAACAGGCGTTATCTCAACCTCTCCAATATCAGGAACAAAAAAGAAAAGCGCCAGCGAAGCAAAACAGCCGTTTGTGGGCCTCCAGTGTTCCCATCCTTCGGAAAGGTTACTGCACCTCGCAGCCAACGCCAAGGTAATCCCGCTGAAATCCCCGCCGCCGCCGCCACCGCCTCCCCTATAATTAACGTTACAGCCGCATTAACATTTATAACCTGGCAGATTTGGTTCAAGAAGGGGAAGCAATACATGAAAAGACGCGATCTTATCAGTGCCGAGAAAAAAGAAAACAGACGATGACGGCGAAAACACAAGGCTGTTTGATGGTTTGTAATATAATTATATCGTTAGCGTCCTGACTAAGCCACCGGAACAAAGGAACAATGACGCTCAGCCTGGGAGCTCTCAGCGCCTTAACTTAAGTCAAGGGATAATCTGACCCAGAAAACACTGCTACCGCGCTAAAGCTGAATGCCAAGCAAACAGATAAAAGACAGTTCTGGGGCCAGTGACCTCACTTTTTCTTCACTGCATTTAGGCAGCACAGCCTGGTCACCAACCCGCCTGCAGCCTGCTGAATGGTAAATGAAAGCTTACTGATGAGGTCATCCCTCTGCTCTCCCCTCCTATAAGCAAGCTCACACAATTAGACTGCCAGCGCTGTATAGTGCACTCAGTGGCGCACCGGTCGACACCATCAGGGGGGGTGACACCAAAATGACTGACATTAGTTTTGGTGTCACCCTCTCTGAAAAGCTGGGGACTTGGTCATGGGCATAGAGCCCGACAGCTGCACGAGAGAGGAGGGGACCCAGCAGTCCCATACCTTATCCCACCGGATGAACGCCCCCTCCTCTCTTTGCATCCATCACCAAGATGGCCGCCGGCAGTGAAGTGCATGTGATGTCATTGCGTGTGTGCTCGTCTAATGACGTCACGTGTATATGTAATGAGGTGCGCACATAGTGACACCCGGCCTGGTGATGCCACTGAGTGCACGAGAGCCTGATTGGCTGACACTGATGGTTGTCCCTGCAGGGCAATAATGCAAGCTTATATAAGGACAGACTTCATAATCTGTATATGGCAGGCAGCGAGGGATATGGTGGGCATAGTTGGGTATAGGTCTTCTGCATTACAAATGGGTAAAAAAAGGG
>NW_017306283.1:3188706-3195546 GCF_000935625.1 Nanorana parkeri
CACATGACAGGTTCCTTTTATGTACATGTAATACGGTTTGGTTATGCGACTGTTGTGATATAAATCTGACGTTTGATCTGCTTATATTTTTGAATAAAACCTTTTCCTGTTTTATTACATATCTTATTTTGGAGCCAGTGACATCATCACCTGTGCTTCTTTGTGCAATGCAGGCAGATCTTAACTGGTAGAAGGGGCTGTACATAGCTTCCTGAAAACATCACAGCACCCTGCATCAATACTCCTCTCAAAAGCCCTCCGCAGTGGGCTGTCTCTCGGGGAGGAGTTATGCAAATATCAAGGGGAAGATGTCAGTCTTGAGGGGTGGGCGTTCCTAAGCAAGCTGCATTTGCTTGCAGACCACTCTAGGTGATGCTGAGCCTCCATGATTGAAAGAACTGAAGCCCAATGAATGAAAGGGACAGGCCGAGGATAGCCCACATGTGACGCTGAGCCTCCATGATTGAAAGAACGGAAGCCCAATGAATGAAAGGGACAGGCCGGGGATAGCCCACATGTGACGCTGAGCCTCCATGATTGAAAGAACGGAAGCCCAATGAATGAAAGGGACAGGCCGGGGATAGCCCACATGTGACGCTGAGCCTCCATGATTGAAAGAACTAAGCCCAATGAATGAAAGGGACAGGCCGAGGATAGCCCACATGTGACGCTGAGCCTCCATGATTGAAAGAACTAAGCCCAATGAATGAAAAAATAATAAAGTCACCGGCACTCCAAATAATCAAGTCAATAAGTTTATTGACCCAAGTGATAACACCTCTAGCAACGTTTCGCTTGCGCACACCGGCCCGTCCGGCTTTTATCTTACGAACATGCTACACACCCGCTGAACATCGTACGATGCTCGGTGGGTTTTCGAACATGTTCGGAAGATAAAAGTCGTGCGACCTTGCAGTAGTAGAGGTCGCACGGCTTCCACACACCTTCCGATAATCGTACGATCGCGGGATTTCCCGCGATTATCGTACGATTATCGCAAGGTGTGTGGGCACCTTAAATGAACTCCTGAAGTCTCGTCTGTTGGATATTTTATTTAAGACGTTGTTGAGTAAATAGTTCCCGCTGGAGAGGCAAGCTTCCCGTTCGGGCGCGGCGGCTCGGTGACACAGTGTGATTGTGCCGCTACCCCGTGACCCATTTCATGAAATGTGACTCACGTAGAGCCGAATGATCAAACATGTACACAGAGAGTCATGTGCGTCGCCCTGCCGGATCCGGCTGCTCCCGGCGAGGAACGAGAGGCGATCATGTGCCGGGCATGGCGTACGTCGCTGGGACGAGGGGGTTGAATGAATGAAAGCAGAGGAAGTGTCACGGTAAAATCAGTTACTGGGAAATCATTCAGTGTGACATCTGAAATTAGAACTTCAAGGATCCCCGCCGCACACAAACTAGTCACATACTGGCCCCGGGGCTATTTAAAGGGAACTTTTCCTTGGCCCATGCGAGGCAAAGTATAAGAGTTCACTTAGCTCCGCCCTCCTTGCTTTTCCATCGCTCCCGTGCTGCTGCGTTCAGCAGCCAGGCCTCCCCGTGTAAGATCTAATTTCCCAACCTGCTGCTTAATGTGATGCAATCTCCATTCTCCAAGACTACATATCCCATCATGCATTGCTTCCAGCAAGCAATGACGATGTTACATTGCCCAGATGTTGAGCTTTAGTTCTGGCTCTGTGAGAGAGGTGGCACCAGGAAGTGCATATTCACAGGGCTGAGTGAAATGGTGTCAGTGCATTGAGAACGTCCATCCTATGGGCATCTTCGACAGGATTTACCTCTAAGTTCAGGTTTGCCAAATTGCTATCAAGATTTTCTAACAAGATTTGCCCACTCATTGGTGAATGGAACCCAGGCAGATCCACCCATCTCTTGGTGAATGGAACCCAGGCAGATCCACCCATCCCTTGGCAAATGGAACTCAGGCAGATTCACCCATCCCATGGCAAATGGAACCAAGGCAGATTCGCCCATCAAATGGCGAATGGAACCCAGGCAGATTCGGCCACACCTTGGCAAATGGAACCCAGGCAGATTCACCCATCCCTTGGCAAATGGAACCCGGGCAGATTCACCCATCCCTTGGCAAATGGAACCCGGGCAGATTCACCCATCCCTTGGCAAATGGAACCCGGGCAGATTCACCCATCTCTTGGTGAATGGAACCTGGGCAAATTCAGCCACACCTTGGCAAATGGAACCCGGGCAGATTCACCCACCCCTTGGCAAATGGAACCCAGGCAGATCCACCCATCCCTTGGCAAATGGAACTCAGGCAGATTCACCCATTCCTTGGCAAATGGAACCCAGGCAGATTCACCCATCAAATGGCGAATGGAACCCAGGCAGATTCGGCCACACCTTGGCAAATGGAACCTGGCCAGATTTACCCATCCCTTGGCAAATGGAACCCAGGCAGATTCACCCATCCCTTGGCAAATGGAACCCGGGCAGATTCACCCATCTCTTGGTGAATGGAACCTGGGCAAATTCACCCACACCTTGGCAAATGGAACCCGGGCAGATTCACCCATCCCTTGGCAAATGGAACCCGGGCAGATTCACCCATCCCTTGGCAAATAGAACCCGGGCAGATTCACCCATCCCTTGGCAAATAGAACCCGGGCAGATTCACCCATCCCTTGGCAAATAGAACCCGGGCAGATTCACCCATTGCTAGTGCAGTTCATATACTTCCAGTAATGCAAATAAAAAACACTGCAATTGACGCCTAAAAGAAACATCTGACATCATCCATAATTGGTGTGTGGAATGAATGCGTGGCCTGTCTGGAGCCCGGGGCCCCATTCCAAGGAGTCTGCAGGCAATATGGCAGCCCCATAAAACTTCATGGCGCTTCCTCACTCCTTGCCAGGCCGGAGGTTGTGACCCCGCTGCTATCTATATAATTCTAGAGTGTCACATGCAGCAGTGTACCCCCAACCACAGGACGGCTTCTGTTGACTGGAAACAATGGGGCCCCGTCTGTGTCACACACATATAGATTCTCCTTTGTCAGACCTTGCAGCTTCCATCGGCCCTTGTCACACAGGACACAAAGATCCTTAGGACTGGAAGCAGATGAGGATTTCGAGCTCACTGCTGATCGGGATGGTCCTCGGTGTCCCATCCGCGGTCTGGAAACACGCACTCGCTCAGCTCGTCCTCAGCCAGACAGTTTTTTAGGCTTTCTAGGAATTTAGCTCGAACGCAGCCAAGTGGACTCCGACTCCGCTGAACCTGCCAAGGAAACATGTGTCGTAGTTCTCAAACGTGGCTTTTGTTACAGCGGCCCTGACTGACGATGTAATAATTCTCAGCCCGGGTTTATCCCAGCTTCTTCCGACATTCCCAGCCCTGGTTACAAGCACTCCTGCCTGTAAGGGGGGAACTCTGCTGGGCACTCCTGCCTGTAAGGGGGGAACTCTGCTGGGCACTCCTGTCTGTAAGGGGGGACTCTGCTGGGCACTCCTGCCTGTAAGGGGGAAGTCTGCAGATAACTCCTGGATGTAAGGGGGGACTCTTCTAGGCACTTCTGTATTTTATTGTAAACTCTGCTGGGCACTCCTGTCTCTAGGGGAGGACTCTGCTGTGCACTCTTGTCTGTAAGGGGGGACTCTTCTGAGCACTCCTGCCTGTGAGGACTCTGCTGTGCACTCTTGTCTGTAAGGGGGGACTCTGCTGGGCACTCCTGCCTGTAAGGGGGGGACTCTGCTGGGCACTCCTGCCTGTAAGGGGGGAACTCTGCTGGGCTCTCCTGTCTGTAAGCGGGGACTCTGCTAGGCACTCTTGTCTGTAAGGCCTCATTCACACTGCCGTGCGTATACGCGTGTATGTGCGTATTGTACCATATGCAACATATGCAAATAAATGGCTCCAAGGTTTTTCTGCGTATTTACCCGCATATCCGCGTGTTTACGCACATATACACGCGTACATGCGTACAGCACATTACAGATTCCATTACGAGTGATGCATTCTGGGATTGCATGTATTGTACGCATATACGCTCGTATATACGCGCATAGACGCGTATATACGCAATATACAATTTTGCTTGTGTTGTGTGTGAATGAGGCCTAAAGGGGGACTCTTCTGAGCACTCCTGTCTGTAAGGTAAAGGGAGACTCTGCCAGACACTCCTGGATATAAGAGGGGAATCTTCTGGGCACTTCTGGATGTAAGGTAAACCCTGCTGAGCACTCCTGAGGTCCTAAGAGGAGGGCAGCGCATACACAAGATGAGGGACAAGACATGATTGGTGGGCTGGCAAAGGAGAAGGAAAAAGCCGCCTCCTTATGACATCATGTGCCTCATCTCATGCATGCGATGAAGCACTGTACCCTGCTCTGTGCGTTGCTGCTGCAGATTCCCCCTCACTTCCTGTCTGGTGATTCATGTGGTAATCACAAAGTCCTGCTTACCATAATACTCTATATACAGTACCTAGTTGAACATTGCAGCGATTGAAAGTTGTCACTGTAATGTTCTACTAAGTATATCAGGCAGTTGTCACCCAAGGACAGGAAGTGTGTCCCTGGCAGGATCACCAGGTGATAGAAAAGGGAAAAAAGCCTGAAAAAGAAAACAAATGCGGCCACCACATCTGTGGGCTGGTAAGTTGCAACATATTACATTTCTTTTCTTGGCTTTAGATACACTTTAAGGCATTTTAAAAGTAACTAAAAGAGTATGAGTGCGCAATTTTATTTTATTGTTGACATAATAGGTACATGACATTGCTTCAAGGAACAGGTCACAACGCACAGCAAAGGAAGCAAACCGAAATCATTCTCAATTTGTCTCCAATCAGCAATAAGCGCTGAGCAACAAACACAGGAAAAGCACAGGGCTCATAAAACCAAAGTCTTGCATAAAAACATAAGCGCTCTCTACTCCCCACATTATTCCCCCAATCACACCCTCGGGCTCGACAAAAAAAACACAAAAAAAGACAAATAACTTTTTTTTAGCGTAGCGCTGCGATGGAATGTTCAGGAATGGGGACGAGCGCATCTGCTGCGGTTTAGTTCATGAACATTGCGGCAAATCTTATTCAAGTTTATTGGGGAGGGATCTTGTTATTCAGTTCTGTGCATTTGTAGGGCTAAGCCCTCATTCACACGAGAAATGGCCGCCACGTACAGCTCTGTGCTGCGCGCACTGTATCCGGCAGATCCGGGAAGGTCAGGTGCTGCGTGTGATTTGTACGCAGCCCCTGTCCTTCTCTATGCGACTACACTGCCCTACGCTCACCCACCCTGCACGTCCATGCGGGTGGCCGTACTCGTACGCTGACATGATGGATCCTGTCTGCGTCCGAGCCGGGACACCCGCACCCGTACGGACCTGCACTTGAGGTGAGCGTAGGGGGGCGTACGGCAGCGTACTCCCATAGAGAAGGACGAGGGCTGCGTACTAAATCACACGCAGCGCCTGTCCTTCCGGGAGCTGCTCGGTACGGCCGTGCACACAGCATGGAGCTGTACGTGCCGGCCGATTCCTGTGTGAATGAGGCCTAATAGGAAAGCTACTGCCACGGGGAGCTGGGCACTGTGTTGGGTGATATGTACCAATGCCAAGATGAAGAAAATAAAATAAAACTAAATGTATAAATGTAACAATAATTAAAAAAAAAGTGTAAAAAGTAATAAACCAAAAATATAAAAAGGTAAGAGAAGAAGATAATGTATAAATAATTAAAAAAAATCTATACATGTAAAAATAAGTGTAAAAAAAGTGTAAAATGTATAAATGTAAAAAATTATAAACCAAAAAATGTAAAAGGTAGAGCAACAGAAAACGTGTAAATGTAAAAATAATAAAAATTAAATGTAATAATGAAACAAAAAAATCTATAAAAAATAATCAAACAAATATAAAATGTAAAATTTCTAAAACAAATATAAAATGTATAAATGTAAGAATAAAAAAAGGAAAATGCAAAAATAAAAATATGGCAAAAACAATTGCTTCTCCTAGTGATGAGCTTAAAAACCTGAAAACCACTCAAAACTGTGACTGATGCTCCTCCCATTCAGTTTATCCTGGTGCATTCCCCACCCCACAGCTATACGTCATAAAAAGGACAGGGAATGCCCCCGCTGCCACTGATTGGACCGGAAGGAGTGTTGGTCACAGTTGGTCAAGTCGGTCACTTGACACCAAGCCCAAGCTTATCCGTACTCCCTACATACAACTGTCATGTCTCCTTACCAACTCCAACACACACACTGACAATATGGCTGCCGTGAGCCCACCCTTTTATAGAAAGAGGGCGGGGTTAACTATACTTTCTAAAGATTGGCTCTAGTGACCCAGCTGACCGGGGACAAAGGCTATGCACTACATTATAGGTCGTTCCTTATTTCTGGCAGCCAACCAGCAACGTCTGCAATCAGCAAACCTTGGGAATCCCGGAGACTCTCCGCAAACCCATGGTAGCTGTGATCCAAACTCCGATCCCTACTCAATAACAACAAGTCCTCGCATATACAATGAACCTGCTGGGATTTGTAGCTCCTAATAGATACAAAGACAAAACCCAGACGACAATCTGATATTCTGACGTGTTATGGCTGAAAGGAATGTTAATTAATGAGAAGCAAATACATTAAGTGTCACGGAGCGGCCTAACAAGCTTTAGGAATAAACGCATTGGGCTGTATTTAATAACGTCCATTAAAAGTGACTTTGCTTGTAAGGAAGAACTATTTCCAGTTGTGGCGCAAGTCTGAGACAAATGTACGAGGTTGTCTCTTAGCGCTGAGGGGTTAAACGCCTACAATGTGCGGTCTGTCTGGACTTACAGGGCCCTGTCAT
>NW_017306283.1:3195569-3208019 GCF_000935625.1 Nanorana parkeri
ACGCACACTCTGCCCGCAAAAAAAAAAGCTAAACTCCCCCCTGCGTCCTGGGGTGGGAGAGGGGGTGGCGGTGAAGACATGGCACATCCCCCGTCCGCAGTGTCATCGCCCGCACCAGAACGCATGGCAAAACAAATGCCTGTGTTCCGTTCCAGTGCAATCACAAAAAAATGCTGCATGCTCTATTTGTTGGCAATTGCACCCGGTGACGAGGAAGCATGGAGGCGGCTTTCTGGCCAATCAGGAAGCCGGGCGACGGGTGATGACGCGTTGCCCGGCTTCCTGATTGGTGGAAAAGTTGGCCAATTAGGAAGCCAGGCATCGCTTCATTAAAAGGCGCCGGCTTCCTAAATTGGCTCCATGCTCCCGTGTATGCCCCAGTGTAAGGACTCGCTGCCCGGCTTCCTGATTCCGGAAGCTTAACCTCCCTGGCGGTATTCCTGAGTGTGTCTCGGGGTTACTTTTCCATACCATAAGCGGTAAACCCGAGCTACACTCGGGAATGCCGCATAGCTCGTACTTACCTTGTCCCTCGAGCCGCTTCTCCGGCCGATGCCAGCATCCATCTTCCGGGTTCCGTCCCTTGCGAGCGTACGCGTCGCAGGGGGGCGGAACCGGCGGGATATTAAAAAAAGAAAAAAAACCGACAAAGACGAAAAAAATTCGAAAAAAAAATAGAACGAAAAATGAGAAGAAAAAATCATACCGCTAGGAAGGTTAAGTATCGGGCTAGGCATCGGAGCATATGGGCGGGTATGCGTACTTGCCCAAATACTCGGCATCGGCACCGATACTAGTATCGGTGCAACCCTAATAATAATAAAAATGAACAATTTATTGCAGCTTCCAGTCCTTAGATGTGGTGGCTGCATTCATTTTACTTTTTCTGGCTTTTTTTCCTTTATTTTCACCTGAAGAGTGTTCCAGTAACACACTTCCTGTCCTAGGGTGACAACTCTAGGTGTCTACTCTCTATTCTATATCTAATGAGAAGCAGTGTTGTCAGGAAGTGCATTAGGACTACAGAACTCTCTCTTCCCATCTCCATAACATGCAGAGTGCACAGGAACTTCCAAGCTCATTGGATTTCTGAAAGGACCAACAGGAATGATTGAACCGATATAGCACAACATCATATTTAACAGACCATAGGGGACAGGATAAGAGCTGTTCATTGTTAGGGCTTCCGTATGGTGTATGGTCATTATATGGCAGTAGAATTGACCTTTGCTGTGCCATACATAAGATTTCGCTCAACACTCCAAGAAGGCAGCAGTCATAAAAATACTCCAACTTAAACTCTGAGCAGTTGAATTTCTTCTTTCCTCACTGACATGCAATGCCTGCGTCCAGCTTAACGGGACAATGAGTTTTCCAATTCTATTTTATACTATTATTGTGCTGTTGACAATAACAGTATAAAAGACTAGAAGCTGATTTATCATTCTGGATGTACAATGCCTCTTCCACGTTCTCCAGGAATTCCAATCACCATTCCATGCAATAGCCCGGAGAATGGGATAAGAAGATTGTCTCGGTGGGCAGGGATTAGGCGGTCTGAGACCCTGATCAAACACCAAGCACTCAATAAAGGTTTCATTATCCGCCGGCTCCCCGGAGCTAATTGCTTTTGCTTTATTTGCTGGCCCCACCATGGCTCCTGTTGGTCAATATTTTATTAGCAGGCAGAGGTAGTCATGTCGGGATGACAGCCCATGTGACAGCAATGTGATAAAGTAACAAAACGGGTATGAGAGGGTCTGAGCAATGTCATAATGGAGTGTCACATCCTTGTGATAAATGTTGGCCATTCTTTGGTCGCCATTCTCTGGGAGTCTGTCCCAACAAACCTTTTCCTGTTCCTGGTTGCCAAACTCTCTCTTCCCCAGGATGTGGGATGCTAGCACCTTAGTGAGAATATGCTGACTGCCAGTCGGAGGGAATGCACATTGCACTGCGCTGCGTACCCAAACGCTTCGACCGACCGTTATTTGGCAATGAACGAAGCCATCAAATTATATTAAAAAAAAAGTGTAAAGGATGTAAAATCGCTACCTTAAAAAAACATTAAACTGATAACAAAAAACACATTAAAGGGGTTCTAAACCCTCCGGTTTTTTTTGCATATATATACAAGTTTAGCAAAGTTTAAAAAAAAAAAACTCTTTGAACTTACCCTGTTTTCGCCGCGTGCTCCCGCCCAAGAATCCAACACTGCTTGGGCGGCCGTAAAGCATCCTGGGGCGGGCGCATGCGCAGTTCAGATTTTCGGCTGGGAGACAAGCAGAGACGCAATGTAAGTCTAGGGACGCGTGCACCCGCATGCAGACACCGCGGGATCGGAAGTGCCAGCAAGCAGAGAGGGGTCCGCCGCACCACTGGAGGGACAGATGAAAACATCAGGAAAGAAGATCGGAATAAGAAACCTCATTTAAGGTAAGTGCTAACATTAACATTGGGGGGAGGGAAACATTTTTTTGACTTTAATGTCATTTTAAGGCCTCATTCACATGAGAAATGGCCGGCACATACAGCTGCGTGCTCGTGCACGGCCATATCGGGCAGCTCCCAGGAAGGACAGGTCATGCGTGTGATTTATACGCAGACCCTGTCCTTCTCTATGCGACTACACTGCCCTACGCTCACCCACCCTGCACGTCCATGCGGGTGGCCGCACTGGTACGCTGACCGGGTGGATCCTGTCTGCGCCCGAGCTGGGACACCCGCACCCGTACGGACCTGCACTTGGGTTGAGCGTAGGGCGGCGTACAGCCACGTAGTCCCATAGAGAAGGACAGGGGCTGCGTATTAATCACACACAGCACCTGTCCTTCCCGGGAGCTGCCCGATACGGCCGTGCACAGAGCTGTACGTGCCGGCCATTTCTTGTGTGAATGAGGGCTAAAAGAGAGCGCCAAACAAAACTATAACATAAAATACAAATACATTGTAGCATCAGTTATGCAAATTCCTATAAGTCCGGTAGCAATAAAATCTTGAGCCACCGCAAAATTTGTGCGTAAAACTCTCCATCCAGTGCCACCACCTTTGGAAACTTATGACTGTATCCCTCTTTCAATAAGACATCGGTAGTGCGTTAGCAATAGCTATATGAGGCATGATTTAAGTCAGGGGTGGGCAACCTTGGCGCTCCTTTAAACATTTGTTAACACATAAAAGACCATAAAACGTACATTTTCACAGCGCACTATATCAAAATGGCATTATGGAATATGGAATATCTCCCTGATTACAGGAAGAAGCAGAGCAGAGCAGGTACGAGAGCCAGAAATGGCAACAAAGGGCCGCAGCATTTGCATTGTGCCTATCATTAGGACTAGGTTACCAGTGCGATGGGCCAAAACCTGCACATGAACTATTTTACCACTGTAGTACACCCTGTACATGTAACAGGGTGACAACATTGGACAGCACTTGAGAAAAACAAAGAGAACATTGTCACCCTTGCCTGAACAAGCAGGCAGAATGAATTGAATGAAAGCTGAAGGTTTACAAAGATTGAAAACTACTTATAAAATCCCACTATCTTTTTAAAACTTCTATGAGATTTTAGTGATTGGCTTCACATCTACTTCAGTTTGTAGAGGTTTGGAATGAATGTAGCACAGCCTAGGGGTCATTTTCAGACTCCAAGGGGAGTGGCTTGCTAATGACCAGTTGACCCCCACAGTGGCGCAAAACCCTGTAGCTCAGGGAAGTGGGGAAGGGTCATTGGTCGACACTAAATTGTTGACATTTGTCTTTGTAGTGATGATAAACTTCTGGCATTCCTACTACATGACTTCCTCTCAATAGACCTTTAGACACCTAACAGCTACAGTTCCTCAGTAACTCAAGTCAGTCATGGACAATATAGATCTTCAGACACCTAACAGCTACAGATCTTCCAATAACTCAGGTATAAGTGACACTAAGGCTGGGTTAACACCTATGCGTACTGAATATGCGTGTTTGTCGCGTGTTACGTGCCGCGCGTTTTTACCACGATTCAACCGCGCGTTTCTGAGGGCTACATGGCTGTATCCCAATGGATACGCACGGCAAATACACCCCAAAGAAGCTCCTGTACTTCTTTGGGCGTAGGGCGTTTTGCAGCGCGTTCCTACGCGCTGTAATACGCCCAGGTGGGAACCATGCCCATAGGCAATCATTGGTTTTCACATGTTGAGCGTTTTACAGAGCGTAGGAACGCGCTGTAAAACACCCAGGTGTGAACCAGGCCTAAGTGTTGACATTTGTCTTTGCAGTGATGAGAAAATTCTGTCATTCCTGCTACATGATTTCCTCTCTCAGACATAAAAGCTACAATTCCTCCAGTAACTCAAGTCCATAATGGAGGACTATATAGACCTTCACACACCTAACAGCTACAGTTTCCCCAGTAACTCAAGTCCGTCATGGACTATATAGACCTTCAAACACCTAACAGCTACAGTTCACCAAGTAACTCAAGTCCTTCATGGACTATATAGACCTAACAGCTACAGTTCCTCCAGTAACTCAAGTCCTTCATGGACTATATAGACCTTCAGACACCTAACAGCTACAGATCATCCAGTAACTCATGTCTATAATGGACTAAATAGCACAGGGAAGGGGGAAAGGTCATGGGTTTACACTAATTGTTGACATTTGTCTTTGCAATGATGATAAACTTCTATCATTCCTGCTACATGATTTCCTCTTGATAGACCTTCAGTAAGACCTAAAAGCTACAGTTCCTCAGTAACTCAAGTCCGTCATGGCTTATGTAGACCTTCAGACACCTAACAGCTACAGTTCCTCCAGTAACTCAAGTCCATAGTGGACTATATAGCACAGGGAAGGGGGAAAGGTCATGGGTTTACACTAATTGTTGACATTTGTCTTTGCAATGATGATAAACTTCTATCATTCCTGCTACATGATTTCCTCTTGATAGACCTTCAGTCACGCCTAAAAGCTGCAGTTCCTTCAATAACTCAAGTCCTTCATGGACTATTATAGACCTTTAGTTGGACCTCATTTAGAATACTGTATTCAGTTCTGGAGACCACCTACAAAAAGAAGTTTAAAGACAGAACAAGTCCAGAGACGGCCAACAAAAATGGTGAAAGGTCTGAGGGATAAAATGTATCCAGAGATACTACATGAATTTAATATGTGCAGTCTTCAGGAAAGAAGGGGCATGACTGAAACCATTAAATACTGTATGGGTGTGAATCAGGTTCAGGAGAGCAGTATTTTCAATTAAAAGGTAAAAACGTGAGAACACCTCAAGCTGGCAGGAAGTAAGTTTAGGACGATCCTTAGAAAGTATAAGTTTACCAAAAGAGAAGTTGATGCCTGGAACAGACTTCCAGCAGAGGTAGTGAGTCCGTCAACAGTAAGGGAATTTAAACATACTGCCACCTGCTGAATGCCTGGATTTTTTCAAACCCAAGGGGAATTTTACATTGTAATACTGCGCGGTTTCATTGACTTCAATGGAGGACGTTTTTGGCAAGTAGCACTGAATGCCACACATAACATGCCAAGTAAAACGTTCAGCACCACGGCACACCATTGTGTCCAAGGCAATGTATACGGACCTGAGCGGCCTCCACTTTGATTTGTAGGTACAAATGGGTGGTTGATCCGCATTTTCACCACCTCTGTTTAAAGTTAGCCTAATTCACAAGTACAATAGCTATTAGACATGTGCGATTCGTTTCGGAGATTCGGATATATCCGAATTACAGATATAACGAATGCAAACGAATCCGAATTTCCAATTCCAAATTTCCGATTCGGTTTCTTTTGGACGAACTCTCGTTGCAGCAAAGTGACATTTGAGAACAAAACATCTTTTTTTCCCTCTTAAATGTCACTTTGCTACAACGAACGAACGAACGAAACGACAACAAAACAACATTTCGTACGGATTTCCGGTAACGAATTTCGTCTGAATCCGAATTCCGAAACTAATTGACTTTCGGACCCGAGTTCCGAAAAACAAAATAAAGCAAAATCCGAATCAAAACAAATTTTTTGCTGGTGCACGTGTCTAATAGGTACCAACAGACCACAATACACATGCAGTAAGAACAAAGCACATCTGCTCTTCCTTCCATTGTCATGCAATGGCAGCCCAACCTACAAGAATAGGAACCCAAGAGGCACCACATGCAGCATGTTACACTGTGTTTGGTTGTATGACGCATGTGACAATTGAATAAAAAGTGATTTACTTCTTGCATGTATCATCGAGTGCTGGTGACTTCTATTATGGACTGTATCTGACACGGTACCCAGTGGTGTCACAAGGGGGGTACGGCCCACACCCGGGTGACACCATTGCAGGGGTTACACCAAAATGACCAGCAGTCATTTTGGTGTCACCCCCTCTAAAAAGTCGGGCACTCAGTCATGGACAGTGTCAGGAGAGTGGAGGGAACCCAGCAGCATACCTCATCCTGCCAGGTGAGCGGGATGAGCGTCCCCTCACCAAATGGCCGCCGGCAGGCGTCAATCAGATGGCCGCACATGCGTGTTGACGTCACCAGCATGCGCAGTGACGACACGGCGGGGTGTCACCCGCTCTCCGCTCCGGGTGATACCCGGCCTCGGGACGCCCCTGGTGGCGCCATCCATGTTGTCACTTCAAGCACCAACCCTCCCTTAAGGTCTGTAGGCTGTATAGAGTGCAGGAGATTTCTTAATATCGATTATACACAGTCTACGGCAATGCACCGCACTAGAACGCCATAGCGGGAAGACGACCTAAACGTTATAAGGGCAAGGCCAATGGTGTACATCACAAAATCGAGTTTGCTTATCACATCTGCTTCACGTGTTTAGATGACCCTTCAAACCTTCAGGTCGTTAAATGTGTAGGCGTCCAGCACCCCGAATGTTTTTGTAGGCGGGGCGAGTCGTTGTGTCGTTTAGGTAATACATTGTAGACAGCTGCGGCGTATTTAAACACGTGTCTGTTGGTGTTTTCATGGCTTTATGTTGTTGTTTCAGGCGGTGGGGAAGAATGATGTTCTTATCTTGGCCAAGGCAAAGCCAACATGGGCAGTTGTTTTTCAAGAGGAATGGGGGCTGGGGGTGGGGGGGAGGTGGGGGGTGTTTGGTGTCCACTTCTTTTTTTTTTGTAAATCCTCAATCAACATTTCACGCATTCTCACCTCATAATGAGTAGCCGGGTATTTAGCTGCAAATTAGTCTGACTTTAGAGGCTTTTCCTTCCTTTGTGACCTCTATGGAGAAAAGCTAAAGTTGAGGGAGCCGGAGCTAATCCCTGGATGCCTTGCATGTAAAAGTCTTTGAATAGCTGTGTTAATAGAACGCACAAGTTTGGCTGCCGCGAGAGGAGTTATGTAACAGCGATTGTGAAATGTCACAGCTGAGGATGTAACTTCAGGACTCTGCGTTCACAGCAGCCATTGGGGCCATTGTCCTTTCAGCCCGAAGGCAAAGACCTTAACCCTAAACGCATATGGCCAGCTGTAGGCAATGAGGCTTCTTATCACTTTAAAGTGAATTCATCACGAGAGTACGAGGGCGGCCCGTGCTGTAATACAGGTCGCAATCACCTACCTGTTATGCTAGTCCTCTTGCTTTAACCCTTTCTCTGCCACCGACGTAGGTCATACGTCAGCAGCAGCGCGGGCTTGTACATCAACGCCCGTCTGCTTTATTTGCTTGCATTCAACTGTGGCTTTCTAGCCGCCTGATCACTTGCGCACGTGCAGCAACATGGCGCCTGCCGCATGACCCTCACTGCCACATATCTGGGCTCATTCTGCCCTCCTTAGTGCCCGGGATGCCAATGGTGGTTGTCAGAAGGGAGGGCGGCACTTGTTCTGTTCCAGTTGTTGGGTGAATGGGGCAAGAAAAAAAAAATGTTTTTTTAGTGTAAGCTCTCCTCTGTTTGAATGTTATTCAGTAGGTTCATTCATAAAGAACAGAGTGAATCAGGAAAAAATGGCATCATGGCCACTAGATGGAGCTGAGGGTCGTAGGAAAGAAATACATGTTAGTAACAAGATTCAATGTACAATTCCAGAGACGTGTGTTGCACATTTTTTCACTCATGGCACCTTTTAGGCCCTATTCACACTGCTAAGAGCCGGCCCGTACAGATCCGTGTGGCGTGCACGGCCGTATCGGGCCGCTCCCGGGAAGGACAGGTGCTGCGTGTGATTGTACGCAGCAGCCTGTTCTTCTCTATGGGGGTACGCGGCCATACGCTGACCCAAACTGCACATCTGTGCGGGTGTCCGTACTCGTACGCTGACAGGATGGAAAATTTGTGTCCATACCCATTCGGATGCATTAAACCGAAATACACATCTGATTGGGGCTAGAAATGTCACGTGTCCGATTCAGTTTTGTTTTTGAACGAAATTCGGACACATTGAGATTTGGAAGTGTCTGAATGTCCAAATTTTGATTCAGAACGAAACTAATCGCACATGTCTGTATCATCTCCCCGCCCAGCTCTCGCTCCAGCCAGCTTTCCCACCCAGCTCCTGGCAACCGGTGACATCACTGGTTGCCAGGAGCTGAGCGGGACACCGGCCAGAGTGTCTCTGGTTGCTAAGAGCTGGATGGCGAGATTTGTATGGTCCTCACCCATCTCCCCGCCCCCGTTTCTTAGCAACTGTAACAGTAGAGAGATTTGTATGCAGGTGGGACGCCGGCCACAGCGTCCCAGGTTGCTAAGAGCTGGATGGGGAGATTTGTATGGCCCTTACCCATCTCCCCGCCCCCGTTTCTTAGCAACTGTAACAGTAGAGAGATTTGTATGCAGGTGGGACGCCTGCCAGAGCGTCCCAGGTTGCTAAGAGCTGGATGGGGAGATTTGTATGGCCCTTACCCATATCCCCGCCCCGTTTCTTAGCAACCGTAACAGTAGAGAGATATGTATGCAGGCGGGACGCCGGCCAGAGCGTCCCTGGTTGCTAAGAGCTGGATAGGGAGATTTGTATGGCCCTTACCCATCTCCCCGCCCCCGTTTCTTAGCAACAATAGCAGTGTATGCAGGTGGGATGCCAGCCACAGCGTCCCAGGTTGCTAAGAGCTGGATGGGGAGATTTGTATGGCCCTTACCCATCTCCCCGCCCCCGTTTCTTAGCAACAATAGCAGTGTATGCAGGTGGGATGCCAGCCACAGCGTCCCAGGTTGCTAAGAGCTGGGCGGGGAGATGGATATGGCCTTTGCACATCTCCTCACCCACCTGCTGACAAACTGGGACTCTGGCCGAAAAGGGGGCAGCACACAAAAAAAAGTTTGGGCTGTACATACACTTTAAGGTGACTTGTAGCTTGGATTCCTGGCTCCGAGGATTATTTCCAGCACACACTGACCTACATAACAAAAGGTCCCAGTATGTCTTACAGCTGTCGTTGCTCCACTGACCTTTCACTGCAGACAATTGAGTAAACAGAGACCCACAAATAAATGTCAGCCATTGCAGTAGCAATTCCTCGCTTGTCAGCGACCTCTACACATTTATATATATAACAACCTTTCCTTCTGTGCAATACAAGGTCAGAGATGTAGCTGCCCTGCAAGGCCAGAACCCATGAGACTCTATAACAGTACTATGAGAGGAATTTATCAAAACTGGAGCAGCTGTGCACGGCAACCAATCAGCTTCTCTCTTTCCTTTTTAAATCTGAACAGAACGCACTGAAGAGAGATGCTGATTGGTTGCCCTGGGCAACTGCTCCAGATTTTGTCTGCTCCAGTTTCGATCAATTCCCCTCTATGTGTATTATTCTCGCGCTTCTATGATGAAATGAAACAACTATTGAAGGGTCACAGATGCCTGGATGATTTATGCAACAAGTCTTTTTCTTATCCGTTTTCATGACATATCTTATCGTAGGCCCAGTGACATCATCACTGGATCCTTCTGCTTCTCTATGCAATGCAGGCAGGCTGCTGTACATAGCTAACTAAAAACATCACAGCACCCTGCCTCCGTACTGCTCTCAAGAGCCCTTACGCAAGCAGTGGGCTGGCTATTGGGAGGATTCATGCAAATATCAGAGAGCTGCTCAGCTGTCCCTTGCTGCTTGAGCAATTACATGTGAACAGCTATGGGCAGTGAGAGAAACCTACAGGAGGGGGCGTAGACAAGACCAGTCACCCCAGACAAGCAGAGAGAGCAGCAGTGACCGGTCTTTATTACAGGAGGGGGCGGACACAAGACCAGTCACTGCATAAGGAGAGAGAGTAGCAGTGACCATTTTTTATTACAGGAGGGGGCGGAGACAAGACCAGTCACTCTGCATAAGGAGAGAGAGTAGCAGTGACCATTTTTTATTACAGGAGGGGGCGGAGACAAGACCAGTCACCCTGCACAAGCAGAGAGAGCAGCAGTGACCGGTCTTTATCACAGGAAGCTCCAAGTCTCACACTGGATTACTGCACAGATCTGGAAGCAATACACAAAGATCACCAAGATTCAAGTACATCGCAGCAGTGACCGGTCTTTATTGGAGGAGGGGGCGGAGACCAGACCAGCCCCCCTGCAGAAGGACAGAGACCAGCAGTGAGCGGTCTTTATTACAGGAGGGGGCGGAGACAAGACCGGTCACTCTGCACAAGGAAGGAGCAGCAGTGAGCGGTCTTTATTACAGGAGGGGGCGGAGACAAGACCGGTCACAAGGAAGGAGCAGCAGTGAGCGGTTTTTCTTACAGGAAGCCCGAAGTTTGATGAGACCCAGATGGTAAAAAAAAAAAACCTGACAGCAGTTTGAATCCTTCCCTTGTCTATCCAAAATCATTAAAAAAAACATTCTGGCTTTAGATTTACTTTAAGATAAAATAACATACATGTTAGGTTGGGATGCTAGGTTGAAGTTAATATTCACAGGTCACATGACCAGCATTACATCAGCTGATCTTGCTTTCCGCCTCTACATAATAAAGAGTACCGTTGTCCTGGCTTCACCCCAGATCAGCTGTTATGACAAGCACCCCTTACAGGCCGGGCCGTCCCGGGGGCGCCGTCCCTCTCGCTGTCTGTTCTGTGTAAATAAGAACTTTGCGTTGTGTTTGAACACCGAAAACAGACAAATAACTTCAAAAACACATTGACCCCGGAGGGCGATGCTCTATGGATCGGCCCGTCCAGACCCGCAGGGGGCCCGAGACTGAGCAGAGGAATGACAATGGTACAGACCATCGCCTGCCGCGACCCGTACACAGCGTCTATGGCACCGGACACTCGGAATCCTCAACTGTTACCTGCAGCAGATGCCACTTAAAGGGGATGGTCAGGGACTGCTGGTTTGCTGCAGGAGATGGTCAGAGACTACCTGCATGCTACAGGGGATGGTCAGAGACTGCTGGTTTGCTGCAGGAGATGGTCAGAGAGTGTAAATATGCTATAGGCATTGTTAAGGACTAGGCACATTCGGCCCCTGCGGGGCAGGTTGCACAGCAAGGATTTAGAAGCTGCTCTACCTGGCCAAAATCATGCTTTGGTGATCAAAAAAGACTGACCGCACCTTTCAAAAACTTTGTTTCTACAAGTGTGGTGTCACTGCCAAGCTTCTCTCTTTTATTTTCATATCTTACCTGAGCAAACTGAGGAGAGAGGCTGATTGGTTGCCGTGGGCGACTGCTCCAGATTCTGCCTGCTTTAGCATTGATAAATTCCCCTCATTGATTGTTGTTGACGACGATAAATCTGTAAAACAATGTCCACCGAAAATGATTCCTAAATCTAAAAAGTTTCTTCACCCGTTACTATGAACCCCTCAAACCCCGACATCTACTTCTGTAAACGCTACAAAATCATCCTTTGGCGTAATACAAACGGCGTTCAGGTCTGCTGGGCCTTTAAGGTCGCGATCTGATTGAATTTCAGCAATGTGTCAGGCACGCCGGCACGGAGATGTGACAAACATTCCCTGGACGTGTTCAAAAGTGATCAGTCAGCTGCTAGCTTTTCCAGGGAACAGTGCGGCCGCGCTTAAAGGGATAGTCCACCTTGTGAAAAACAGTTTAGTAAACCCGACGACGTGGAATTCATCAAAAATGTGCATTTGTTATATTTTTGCACGTAGGCCTACAGAGCGCCATGGGCGACCCGCGCGTTGTGTACCCCTGGAACCAGATAAAGGTATAGACCTCCTGGTATAGACTACAAGCGCTGTAATGTCACCTTCCGGGTGTTGGAGCGCTCTGCCGTGGTGGCAAATGGGTCTTGTACGGTCTTTACCGATGCGTTTCCATGGATGGCTGATGTGGTTGAGTTAAAAAAAAGGCAATCTACATTAAAGGAGAACTATGGGGTCAGGGCTTTCCCCCATAGTTCTCCTTAGGGTAACGGGAGGACACAAACCAGCGTCCTCCCGTCACCCTAGGCTCAGTATACTCGCGGTATACTGAGACGCCGAAGCTGAAGCGGATCCCGACAATTGTGCCGGGATCCGCCCAGCTGC
>NW_017306283.1:3208079-3213333 GCF_000935625.1 Nanorana parkeri
GTTCTCCTTTAAGTAGCGCCCCGTGATTCAGGTAGGGGGGCAGTTTGGGTTTAGGGGGGTGGTGACCGTGCTTCTCCGCGACGTACCGAAACGCAGTTCTGCGCCAGAACACGGTGACCGCCGACAAGAAAAGGACCTTCAAAGGGAGACAAAAGACCACTTTTTTGTCCGCCTGTTGTGTGTATTTACAGCTTGGGGCCCGGGGCCCCTGACACCCAACCAGAGGATGGAACCTGTGTGACCTTCATCCCTCATCCCAGGACTCATCGTCTTCCATCACATACTTCTCACTCCTTCAGCTGAGGAGCAACCCCAGGAGGACAGTCACCCCGCCTCTGTATCCCATAATATGTACAGCAGAGCTCAGAGGGAGAACACAAGGAGACAAGCAGTTTATGAGCCGACAAGGAGCATGCTGATAGGGGGAGAGAGCAGAGTGACAGAGAACAGTGCAAGGAGCATGCTGATAGGGGGAGAGAGTAGAGTGACAGAGAAGAGAGTAGAGTGACAGAGAACAGTGCAAGGAGCGTGCTGATAGGGGGAGAGAGTAGAGTGACAGAGAACGTGCAAGGAGCGTGCTGATAGGGGGAGAGAGCAGAGTGACAGAGAACGGTGCATGGAGAGTGCTGATAGGGGGAGAGAGCAGAGTGACAGAGAACAGTGCAAGGAGAATGCAGACAGGAGGAGAGAGCAGGGTGATAGAGAGATGAGCTCATCAAACCTCTTCTGTTTAGACCGTCTGATTGCAGGCTGGGGGAGGAGGAAGCAGCACAAAGGGGCCAATCAGTTACTGTGCTGATATGCAGCATGCTGATTGGAGGAGAAAGCAGAGTGGCAGAGAAGTGAGCTCATCCTCTTCTATTTGCACTGTCTAGTTGCAGGCTGGGGGAGGGAGAAGCAGCACTAGGAGCCAATCAGTTCATGTGCTGACAAGGGGCATGCAGATAGGAAGAGAGAGCAGAGTGACAGAGAACAATGAAAGGTATACGCTGATAGGAGGAGAGAGCAGAGTGACAGAGAACAATGAAAGGTATACGCTGATAGGAGGAGAGAGCAGAGTGACAGAGAACAATGAAAGGTATACGCTGATAGGAGGAGAGAGCAGAGTGACAGAGAGCAGAGAAAAGCATTCCCTGATAGGAGGAGAGAGCAGAGTGACAGAAAAAAATGAAAGGTATATGCTGATAGGAGGAGAGAGCAGAGTGACAGAGAACAATGAAAGGTATACGCTGATAGGAGGAGAGAGCAGAGTGACAGAAAGCTGAGCTTATCAATCCCCTTCTGTTTGCACTGTCCAGTTGCAGGCTGGGGGAGGGAAACAGTACAATGAGCCAATCAGTCCATGTGCTGACAAAGAGCATGCTGATAGGAGTAGAGGGGAGGATTTATAGTGAATATGACTTTCACTGAGGGTGAATCACTGTGAAAACACACTGCATGGAATGTTTGGTGAATGTCAGATTCACTGCTTTATAAACACGCCCCTAAAATCAGGTGTAAACCCGAACGGGGTGACACTTGGTTTGGTAACGCGCGCACATGCACAGAGCGGTAGAGAACAATGAAAGGTATACGCTGATAGGAAGAGAGAGCAGAGTGACAGAGAACAATGAAAGGTATACGCTGATAGGAGGAGAGAGCAGAGTGACAGAGAACAATGAAAGGTATACGCTGATAGGAGGAGAGAGCAGAGTGACAGAAAGCTGAGCTTATCAATCCCCTTCTGTTTGCACTGTCCAGTTGCAGGCTGGGGGAGGGAAACAGTACAATGAGCCAATCAGTCCATGTGCTGACAAAGAGCATGCTGATAGGAGTAGAGGGGAGGATTTATAGTGAATATGACTTTCACTGAGGGTGAATCACTGTGAAAACACACTGCATGGAATGTTTGGTGAATGTCAGATTCACTGCTTTATAAACACGCCCCTAAAATCAGGTGTAAACCCGAACGGGGTGACACTTGGTTTGGTAACGCGCGCACATGCACAGCGAGAGCGCCGTCTTTCCCCGTCAGTTGGCGCCTCGGATGTCTGGCGGCGGGAAGGACTGCGGAATCCGCCATGATAACAAGACAGCGCGCGTCACAACCTGATCTACCCCGACATCCATCTCCATCCTCTCCCAGCGTGATTGTAGACAGGCGCCCCGCTGACAGGCAAGGTTGCAGCGGTGAGCGGAGTGCGTTGCGTCTCATTTAGCGGCTCAGCAGTTCCAGGAGTGAGACACACGGATTCCTCCCGCTCCTCTGTGACTGGCTGCACCCCCCAGACCCCCGCTGATTGGTCTGAGACAATACTGGGTGACATTCACCGCACATTCATTTCTAAGAAACATTCGCTGGCAGTGTCCACCGAAACATTCACCCATTTCAAAAACATTCACCAGCATTGGCGCTCTTTCACACCAGGTGTATACCAACAGCTCGCATTCATACCCGCATGGTAATGCAACGTGCCGTGTGTGTGCGTAGGTTGCAGTGCGTTGCCATTCATTCTTAAAGTGCATGTCCAGCCCCAGTCTTTGTAGTGTCCGGATAGAACCCCTGTCAGGATCGGACTGCTGTGGGGTAAGGTCACCATTAGTCCTCGTTACCGGGGACAGGCCTGATTTTGGGAGGTCTGTCCCCGAGAAATAAATGTTCCCGCCAGGGCCCGCAGAGGCAGTGGACTGCAGTCATATACATGCTTTGTACATGGTCTGATGGCTGCCTCTAGGACTCTGCGTCACTTACTTCTGACCCCTGAACCCTGCGTCACTTACTACTGACCCCTGAACCCTGCGTCACTTACTACTGACCCCTGAACCCTGCGTCACTTACTACTGAACCCTAAACCCTGCGTTGCTACTGACCCCTGAACCCTGTGTCACTGACTACTGAACCCTGCGTCACTTACTACTGACCCCTGAACCCTGCGTTACTTACTACTGACCTCTGAACCCTGCGTTACTTACTACTGAACCCTCCGTCACTTACTACTGACCCCTGAACACTGCGTTGCTACTGACCCCTGAACTCTGTGTCACTGACTACTGAACTCTGCGTCACTTACTACTGACCCCTGAACCCTGCGTTACTTATTACTGACCCCTGAACCCTGCATTACTTACTGCTAACCCTGCGTTACTACTGACCCCTGAACCCTGCGTTACTTACTACTGACCCCTGAACCCTGCATTACTTACTACTGACCCCTGAACTCTGCACCACTTACTGCTGATCTCTGAATTACTACTGAACCCTGCATTACTTGATACTGTCCCCTACTCATGACCCCTGTACTTTATGCGTTATCTACTCATGACCCCTGTACTCCATGCGTTACCTACTCATGACCCCTGTACTCCATGTGTTACCTACTCATGACCCCTGTACTTCATGCGTTACCTACTCATGACCCCTGTACTCCATGCGTTACCTACTCTTGTACTCCATGTCTTTCTTGCTTTTGACCTTTTTATTCCATGTGTCACCTACTCCTGACCCCTGACTCCTGTATGTTACATACTCCTGATTCTTGCTCTCTCCTCCATGCATTCTTCACACTCCTGACCCCTGAAGTCTGTGCGTTGACCCGCAGTAGAGTAGGCTCAGAGTTTATTTAACCATTCATCTTCATCATTGTTATCTCTCATGCTTCTTCCCACTGTTAGTGCAATTTGACCGTATGCATGATTCGCCGTGGCACGCTGCGTGGGCCGCGTTTATTTAAATTCCTGTAGTGCCCAGGGCACTTTTATGGGTGTGGTTACAAGTGGGCGTGGTCAGTAGGGTGTCCTCGGATTTTATTATGAAAATCTGATAGAGAGATTTCTCCTTACTTCCTGTCCCTCTGACAACGGTTGCCCAGACAGGAAGTGGGTCGGAACTTCCACAGATAGGGATGTGAGGCTCTGAATCGTCTGCTATAACATTCCCTCACCGCGGACCAGAATCTAATTCATGGAGCCTGACGCTGAACTCCGGGAGAAACACAACATTCCCCATGCAGGTCAGTTCTAGGTACCTGTGTGAAGGACTTTTCCTCACCTGATCCCCGCTCCTGCAGGCTCCAAGACCGGCGGACATCTGCTCCCTACACTCCGGCATTGACTCTATCGGGTGTAATGTGGGGCCCGTAGCCCTTAATTATACGTGAGGACACCAAGGAACAGTGCAAAGGCCGGAGGGTGGGGGAGGTGAGGGCCGGAGGCTGAGGAGCGGATCAGGTGAGTAAAACTGGTTTCCCAGATACGCTAGACCTCAGCTAGCACTTAGCCCTTGCATTAGGGCTAGCCCATTGCGAGGGGAGGTTTGGGCTGCGCCCAGCAGACAGGCTTCAAGTACTACTTACAGGGCTTGTCCCTTCCCCAACCTGTAATTGGACCGTGAAAAGAAAAGAAGATTGATGCGCTCATCAGTCTGCTCTCTCCTGCTATCAGCATGCTTCTTGCACTGTTCTCTGTAACTCTGTTCTCTCCACCTATCAGCATGCTGCTTGCACTAACTCTGCCTCCCCACCCCTCCTGTCCGCATGCACTTGTCAGATAGGCTTTAATAAAGTTGGCTGAAAGAAGAAACACCTCTTACCAACCAGCTCCTAAAGCCTGCCAGTCAAAGCAAATTGGGGTACTTACCTCCTGAACCCTGTAAGTTACCAGAATCTGCCATTTATTTCCACCACACTGCTTCTAAGACCCTTGAAACCCCCAAAACGCGTTGGTTTCTCCTGGGGAATTGAAATAGAACCTTATTTTGGACTTGATTGTTATAGCGGCGATCTCTGATCAACCCATCTCTCCTCGCCATCAGGACAATATTAAGGATTGTTTTTCCTGTCTGTGTTCCCCCTCACTTCCTGTCCCAGTGGCGGGGTAACAAAGGGACAGGAAGTGCTGTGATATCTCTCTGATGGGGACAGAACCAGCAGTAAGAACACCTTTATTTCCAGTGGAGAGGGACAGAATGACTTTCAGGTTTTCCTTGCTCTCTGTGTCTTCCTGTCCTGGGGACACTCACACCTTTTCATTTCTTTTGCCCTTGTCTCCCCCAGACAGGAAGTGATGGGTTATCTCTCTGATGGGGACGGAGACAGCAGCAAAACCAGCTTTATGTACAGTGGGGAGGGACAGAATGACTTTCAGGTTTTTCTTGATCTATGAGTCTTCCTGTCCCGGAGACCCCAAAGTCTTCTAATTTCTTGCCGTGGTGTCACCAGGGGGATCTCTACAGTAGGGACAAGGAAAACTTGACAGAGGTTCTAATTCTTACCAATTC
>NW_017306283.1:3213364-3214266 GCF_000935625.1 Nanorana parkeri
GGGGGGGGGGAATAGTCCCTGGAGAAGGGGATAAAATAAAAAGGGAATTAGCTGATCTTACCTGATTGGAGGTTGGGGGTCAGGTGTCCGGGAGGAGCCGCATGGGTTGGTACTGCAAGGGCGGGGGGGTGTCTTTCCGGAAAGTCGATGGAGGAAGCAGGTTGTCCCACCCGCCCTACCTTAATATTTGTGGTTGCAATGTCTTTTTATGTCACGGCAGCTTGGTGGGTTAGGGGGTCTTTGGGGGGTCTGAAACTCTTGAGTCAGTTACACAAATGGGGGACCATCAGCTGGTATGGGTGCTCCCCCCTGTTGGTATCAGTATTTGTCGGGGAGCCTGGCCCCTTGGAACTTAGGAGCAGTAATTGTCCTCGAGCTGGTATGGGTGCTTCCCCCTGTTGGTATCAGTATTTGTCGGGGAGCCTGGCCCCTTGGAACTTGGGAGCAGTAATTGTCCTCGAGCTGGTATGGGTGCTTCCCCCTGTTGATATCAGTATTTGTCGGGGAGCCTGGCCCCTTAGAACGTGTGAGCAGTAATTGTTCTCAAGCTGGTTGGGGTGCGGCTGGGGACATGAGAGCAGTTTTTAGGAGAGGCCTTATTTGGGCACCCAAAGACCCCCTCTCAGATCAAACAGTCGTTAAGATTAATTATTTGTATATTATTTTGGTTATTGTTAACGTTGGTTTGGTTAATAAAAGGGCTTCTGTGGCCATTAAAATCCATGCCGCGCAGTCTGTGTGTTTTTTGGGTTTTTTTTTACCAGAGGGACGTAATCGACGAATCCATCAGTCAAGTTCTTGGAGTGGAGCTTTGGGTTTACGAGAGCTTGCTAACTTGAAAAGAACGTTCTGCTCATCAGACTGGAGGTCCTCCAACAATAAGCCAGTAGGACATACAGTAG
>NW_017306283.1:3214321-3243521 GCF_000935625.1 Nanorana parkeri
TTGTTATGATAGTCAGAAGTGTTTTTGGATTATTGCCCGGCACAAAAAGTTTCAGCGAAGAGACAAAAGCCCGAAGAGAACATCTAATATTAACCTGGTGACCGGGCCTGACCCAGGAGTAGGTGTAACACTTCTCTATCTCTATGGAGGATCAGATTTGACCCAACACCATTCAGGTCGTGGAAGATTTCCAGGGTCAATGGCCTATTGGCCTTCTAGGGAATGTTCAGCCGTATCAGTTTTTAGAATCCTGACCCCCTCCTGATACGCTGAAAGGCCTGCCAGAAAAACTTATCGTGACACTCTGCACTTTCAAGGAATCGGACACCTTGTCGCCTTCATATATACGTTGACCCGCACAGCTGTCTTTCCAATCGAACGGTGGAAAAAAAAAAAAGAAGCTCTCCAAACAACAAGGCAGGACCACGCAATAAGGCCGAGGTGTCAGCAAACCGGCATGGGAGAAATTCCTCGGCCTCCCTTTGTATGGGAATTAAAGCTGAACTCCCAGCAAGCAGCTAAAACAAAAAGCCGAAATGCATCTACCTGGAACTGAAGACGTGGCTGGAAGGAGCTACGAAGCGTCTTCAACATTGGAGAACAAGTCCAGTTGAGTGTGACAAACTAATACTAGCTACATCTATGGGCAGTGGCGTCACAAGGGGGGTGCGGCCCGCACCCGGGTGACACCATTGCAGGGATGACACCAAAATGACTGACAGTCATTTTGGGGTCACCCCTTCTAAAAAGGGACATTCTTCTGATCACCAATGTAAGGGACATTCTTCCCACTGATCACCAATGTAAGGGACATTCTTCTCACTGATCACCAATGTAAGGGACATTCTTCTCACTGACTCCCAATGTAAGGGACATTCTTCTCACTGACTCCCAATGTAAGGGACATTCTCCTCACTGACCAGCAATGAATTGATTTTAGCAGGGGTTCCCCTAGATCTAGGGTTCCTCTGAGGTTAAAAAGGACAAGAGATGGTGCTTCAGAACAAGTAAATAGAAGAGCTGATTTGCTCACCTGCACTAAAATGAAAACGTCGGCTGCCATTCAGACTGCTAATAATACAAATATGTAATAAGATGATCTATGGCAGCCAAGCCCATTTCCTCCAGTCAATGAGCAGGATGCAGCCACAGAGAGCAGAGACACAAATTAATTAATGAGAAGAGCTAGCACCTCGGGCCACGGCTACAAACCCCACAGCCGTCGGGATTCCGAGCCGCTGCACATGAGCACTTGTGACAGACTCAGATATATATCAGTCACAGGGAAATCACATGGAGACAGTGTGACAGGCCAGAGAAAAACACCTGAGGGGAGCCGTCTACCATTTCAGATTCTTGACGTTCATTTCATTTTTATTTACTGGATTCATACCAATAAAAACACGTTCGGATCCGGCCGGAAGGCAACGATGTGTGTTCTATCTGCGGGGGGGCGAGAGACAGCAATGGGTCGACGGCGGCTTAAAGGAACGCTCCTGACCTGAAGCTTACTTGCTAAATCCCTATGGCTGCCAGAATGATCATTTTCGGAAAGTGCTGACCACGGTGTTGCCGGGTTCTGAGCAACACTTTCTTACCGCCGCTTCTCCTGTTGTACTAAACTCTCAAAACTTTTTTTTTTTCAATAATGAATCCGGATCAAACACATATACATTGCCCAGCAAAGCATTGCTTTACATTTTTGCCCAAATACTTACAGTCATTATGGTTTAAAACAGCTCCAACTCTCTTAGCTCGGCTTCCCTGAACGTCCAGTACAAGATCACAAGGGACAGAGCTCACAGTCCCCAGCAGCTGTCCATCCAATGGCTTGGAAAAGGGAGGAGAGGGGAGGAGGGGATGAGGGGAGTGCCTTGCCTTGCTTTGTCTGTGTTTGTGGAGACACACACAGTTAAAGGAGAACTATGGGGTCAGTGTCAGGGTAACGGGAGGACACAAACTAGCGTCCTCCCGTCACCCTAGGCTGCTCGCGGTATACGGAGACGCCGCAGCTGAAACGGATCCCGACAATTATGTCTGGATCCGCCCAGCTGCGTGAGTGAAACACAAGGGTGACTCCATAGGACCCTACAAGGAAAAGGAGCCGCCCTAAGATAGGACAGCAGGGCAAGTGCTCAGCTGATTCTGAAAGAAGCTTTTAATCATTAGGAACAGCATCCATTGTAAGTAATTTAATCAGCATTTGAAATGGTTTTGACTTTCATATCACTGAGGCCTTGTTCACGCCAAGCGCGTTCCAGGTTCAGAGCAGTTATAGAACGGATGAAAACTGCGTTCAATGTATTCCAATGGTATTTTGGGCTCTAGTTCACACTGCAGTGTTCAGTTCCAGTGCATGTAAAAAAACCTGCAACAAGCCCTATTTTACCTGCCCTGGAACGCATGGAAACGCATCAAAAACGCATGCAAACGCCCTGGAACACACTGAAAGCCCATTTTAAACTTTAAACATTTTTTTTTTAACAAAAACGGCCCGGAACGCATCAAAAACGCGGCACAACCCACTGCACTGCGTGTGCAGAAACTTGTGCAGATCTGGTCTGCATTTGGTGTGAACAAGCACTTAAAATATATATGTCCTCTTTTTTTTTTAATCTTTTGTTGCATCTCAATGCTGCTGATCTCCTGCAGCTTCTATGCAACCACTTCCTGTATACATGCACTCCAGAGATGGCGGCCTTGCATAGGGTTGCCACCTTTTCTTCAAGCGACACCCGCACACTCTAGCGACGCGCAGACATTGTTTGGGGAGAATGAGCCATGGCTTATACATATGTAAATAGCGCCGCCCATTCATATGTAGAGATCGTAGTTGAGACCATTTTCAGTAGGGGGCCAGTAGCCCCTATCTTAATTCTGATTGCCCCTGTCTGCCTGACATCTTGTGTCCGGGTTTCTGCTGCCATGAAACCTGGACACAGCATTCAAAACCCGAACTGTCCAGGAGAATCCTGGACAGGTGGCAACCCTAGCCTTGCATTCTCCAAAGGTGACAACACTGCACCATGACTGTGTAATGTGTGTTGAAAAGGCCACGTGTAGTCTCCTTTGGAAGCCCATGTGACTCAGTGGCAACCTGGAGAGCAATTGGGAGACAGGGACAGAGCGGTGCCACCCTAAAACAGGAAGCGTCTGAACAAGCATCTTCATGGTATTATTTTAAAGAGAACTACAGATAAAAAAATTAATATTGAAAATTAATTTTGTTTCCGGTGGACACAGAATCAGCTTGGAGAGCAATGGGGAGACAGGGACAGAGCGTAGTCACCCTATGGCAGGAAGTGCCTGAACAAGGATCGTATTATTTTAATGAAAATTGCAGATGAAAAAAAATATTGGAAATGAATGTTGTCTCCTGTGGAAGCCCGCTGTGACACAGCGACCACCTAGAGGGCAATTGGGAGGCAGGGACAGAGCGTGGTCACCTTATAGCAGGAAGTGTGTCAGCAAGGATCATATTAATTTAACAAAAACTACAGATTAAAAGATAATGAGAAATGTATTTTGGAATAACATTTACATGTTAGAGGTTATATCGGGTTCTAGTTTTTCTATACAGTACTTGCACTTGGGGAGCAAAGTGGCTTAGTGGTTAGCCTTGCAGTATTGGGGGTGTCTGGTTCGCATCCTGGTCAGGAATCTATCTGCATGGAGTTTGAATGTTCTCCCTGTGCTGGTGTGGGTTTCCTCCTACACTTCAAAAACATGGTGGACGGTTACATGGCTATAGGCTCCCGGACGCGGTGCTGCCCGCCTGCGGACCCCTGGTGAGACACCACCTGAAAGTCACACAACCCACTTGAGGAGCACAGCCCACCTGAGAGTCGCACAGCCAACCCGAGAGTCCCACAGCCCACCTGAGAGGCACACAACCCACCTGAGAGGCACACAACCCACCTAAGAGGCACACAACCCACCTAAGAGGCACACAACCCACCTGAGAGGCACACAACCCACCTGAGAGGCACACAACCCACATGAGAGCCACGCAGCAAACCTGAGAGTCACATAGCCCATCTGAGAGGCACACAGCCAACCCGAGTCACATAGCCCACTTGAGAGGCACACAGCCCACATGAGAGCCACATAGCCCACCTGAAAGTCACACAACACACCTGAGAGGAGCACAGCCCACCTTAGAGGCGCACAGCCAACCTGAGAGTCGCACAGCCCACCTGGGAGTCGCACAGCCCACCTGAGAAGCACACAACCCACCTGAGAGGCACACAACCCACCTGAGAGGCGCACAACCCACCTGAGAGGCGCACAACCCACCTGAGAGGCGCACAGCTCACCTGAGAGGCGCACAGCCCACCTGAGAGGCGCACAGTCCACCTGAGAGGCGCACAGTCCACCTGAGAGGCGCGCAGCCCACCTGGGAGGCACGCAGCAAACCTGAGAGTCACATAGCCCACTTGAGAGGCACACAGCCCACATGAGAGCCACATAGCCCACCTGAGAGTCGCACAGTCCACCTGTAAGTCACACAACACACCTGAGAGTCACATAGCCTACCTGAGGGTCACATAGCCCATCTGAGAGGCGCACAGCCAACCCGCGAGTCACATAGCCCAACTGGGAGTCGCACAGGCCGCCTGGGAGTCGCACAGCCCAACTGGGAGTGCACACAGCCCATTTGAGAGCCAGGTCACCTGGAGACATCAGGGCGCCAACTCAGAACAACTAATGGTTTGACTTGAAGAAAAGGTGGCAACCCTACTTGGCTACAGTCTATATTGGCCCTATATGTATGCATGTGAGATAGGGGCCTTAGATTGTAAGCTCCCTAAGGGCAGGGACTGATGTGAATGTGCAGTATGTAATAAATGATAGTATAATATAATATAAAAGCTGACCTCCCTCCAACATACATCTAAATAAATAAATGCTGAGACCATTGCTTCCCTTGAATTCCCCGACCCCTGCTTTGTCAGCCCCTTCACCACCCCATGCCAAGCAATTGATACAATAACAACAAATCAATGAATTGGAACAAAAAAAGGCTGACCCAGGGCAACCAGCGATTATTCATTAGAGAGCTCCCCCCTCCCCCGAGAGCCTCTCTTTCATAAACCAGATTACGCTGACCTAATGAAAACGCAATGTATACAATAAGACAAATCAGACCAAATGGATGTTTTCCCTAACGAGCCGACATTAACATTGATCACAATCCTTTCATAACATTATTTACAGGCCCTTCCAGCCAACAGATCCCTACTTATCCCTAATGAGTTCATCTGGAGATCGGAGATACAATGAAAGCCACCAGCATATACATTGTAACAAGTGCGACCAACCGGAGAGAACAAACAGCAAGAGATAAAAACAAAACAAATGTTTCTAGAACAGGCAAAGGTCAGAGAAACGCTCCATGTGTGATTTACAGGAGACACATTATTATGGAAACAAAGTGTGACATCATACCGAGAGTCCCAATGATGGCCGGACGGTCCCCGCCCAGTGTAGCGCAGTCCCTGTTCTGCTGATGGAGTCCAAATCTCTGATTGCAGATCCTTTGCCATTCTTATTTTCCAGATTTTTTCCTTCCGGGGTAAAATCAAAATTTATATCCAATGTTTTTTCACAGGTCTGCCACACCTAAAAAAAAACCAAAAATGACATTGTTAGCATGTTATTATTATTTGTGATCGGCGTCTGCTTGCATAAGTGCGACAGACAACAATACTAATAACATACTACCAGTGCTAAAGATAACCGTAATACCGACCTGAAGTGTGCCATGGTCCGGGTGGACAGTAATGCCAATAAGGGGGCATACTCTGAGTGTAAAGTGTGAATTAAAAGGGGGAAGGGCGGGAGGGTTATGCCGAACACCTCACGTCCCAGGTGAACGTGCCTGCCTGACTTAAAAGGGCTGTGGGGGGAGCAGACTCCTCCCACAAATGCAGGCTAACAAGTCAGACCTCAAACTTAGGATTTATATAGCGCCAACAGTTTGCGCAGCGCTTTACAATATAAGGAAGACATTACAATCACAATACAAATCAAGACAAGATGGTAAGGAGGGCCCGACCCCTGAGGGCTTACAATCTAAAAGGGAGGGGCAAGTGATACATGAGGAGGTAGCTGTGTGGGGATGATTGTTTGATAAAGTGATAGTTCAGTGGTTAGGTTGAGGCGGGATAGGCTTCCCTGAAGAGATGAGTCTTAGGTCTCGTTCACAACTAGGCGTATTGCATATGCGCGTCTGTCGCGCGTTTTTTTACCACGATTCGCGGTAAAAAAAAGTCGCGCGGCCGTCACGCGTTTCTGAAGGCTACTTGGCTGTAGCCCAATGGAAACGCGCAACAAAACGGCCCAAAGTAGTACCTGTACCTTTTCAGGCGTGGGCCGTTTTGTAGCGCGTTAGGGACGGGCGGAAATACGCCAAGGTGGGAACGAGACCATTGAATACAATGGGAGTTATATTTTTGAGCGTTTTGTAGAGCGTTCGTCGAGCGTAGAACGCGCTACAAAACGTTCAGGTGTGAATGAGGGCTAAAGGGATCGCCTAAAGGCAGACAGAGTGGGAGATATACGGACAGGTTGGGGTAAAGAGTTCCAGGATGGGAGAGGCTCTAGAGAAGTCCTGGAGGCGAGCATGGGAGGAGTTGACGAGGGCGCTGGAAAGCAGAAGGTCTTTGGAAGAGCGGAGGGGGCGGTTAGGCTGATACTTTGAGACAAGGTTTGAGATATATCCGGCGGGCAGAGTTGTGGATGGCTTTGTAAGTGGTTGTTAATATTTTTAATTTTATCCTGTGGGCGATTGGAAACCAGTGCTGGGGTCGGTAGAGGGGGGCGGGGGATGGAAGACAGTGCAGGGATCGGTAGAGGGGGGTTGCAGACATGTTATGGAATTATTACATTATTATTGTTATTATTATCACATTATTACATTTTTATTACATAATTATTATTTTATGTTAGTATGTTTGAAATATTTATTACATAATAATAATAATGTAATACTTTCACTGGAAGTGAAAAGAGTGTTCATCTGAAATGAAAAGCATTTTAAGGGATATTAAAGGCAAAAGCTTTTTAAGTTATTTGGAATGCTGATGAAATCCCTTAGATGGATGCTGCAGAATCAGCTGGTCCCCTGAGCACTGGTCCTGATATCCTGTTTTAGGGTGACTCCTTTCCCTTGCAGGGTCCTATGATGGAGCCACCCTTGTGTGTGCTAGTAAGCTGTGTGTGTCTCCACACAGGAACAGCAAGACAAGCCATTGCCATGTTCCCCTGCTTCCCTCTCCTCCTGCTTCTCCCTCCTCCAAGCTAGTAGATGGACAGCAGCTGGAGTCTGCTCTGCCTCTTGTGATCTTGTACTGGACAGGAAGTTCAGGGAAGCCGAGCTGAGAGAGTTGGAGCTGTTCAGAAACATGAAGTGCTTGGGCAAACATGTAAAGAAATAAGTTGCTGGGAAATATATATATTTGTTTGTTTTGGATTCATTCATACAAAATAGATTGAGGGTTTCTACTTCAAAGTTAAAGTCGAACCTGCTTCTATTTTACTTTCGCCGGTTCCTTTTTACCTTCTCATCAACATGCTAATGAAACACCATCACTGGGTCCCTGTTCTTCTCTGTGCAATGCAGAGCTGCATGATGCTGGATGTCCTCTGGCCAGGAAATAAGGTGGGCTCTATCGGACTTGGGTACGCAGGTCGCTATGTTCGCTCGCACCTGACCTCCATTAGCGTCCCTCACCAGCTTTAGGCCCCATTCCCACTGAGCAGATTGCCGCGCGATTTCCGCCGCAATATCGCGCACTTTTGCCGCGCGATATCGCAAGAAGTCGCCGGCCAATGATTTTCAATGGAGCTGTCTTCATGTACAGCTCCATGTCGCCCGTCGCGGTCGCAAGTCGCTTCTACAGGACCCTTTTTTCTGCCGATTTTGCGCGATTTTTTTCAAGCAGCCTGACGGTGAAGGTGGCGCTACCGTCACTGGATCGTTGCTGGAACGTCGCCCCGAAAGTCGCGATATCCGCTCCAAAAGGTATGTCGCTTAGTGTGAATGGGGCCTTAGGGGTAGGAATGCGGCTCCAACGGCCATCAAATCCCTAAACATCTCACGCAGGCAGACGATTCATTAGGACGGAGCGCTGACCTTGACTTTACAAATCCTTTCCTGACACAGCTACAGTACAGACAGCAGCAAGACAGCAGCAAGAACATTAGTGAAATCTAATTAAAGTGATGCTTTCTGCAGCTGGCCGTGTACGGAGAGCAGGCTCCTCGTCTTCCTGCCGCCATCAGTCATTACACCAGCAAGAAAGCATAGCGTTCCGCGCACACGGGAGGAATAGAGTGGGATTTGTAGGAGCGTTAAAATACGCGTCATTTAAAGTGTATCGCTACCCATACGCGTTTCATTTCGGGGGCGGAATGAGAAAAAAATTAATTGATTCCCCCATCCCCAACAGCCGGGATGGAGAGAGAGAGAGATTAGAGAGAGGGGGATGGAGAGAGAGAGAGAGAGGATAGATAGATATATAGATAGAGACATAGATAGATAGATAGATAGATAGATAGATAGATAGATAGATAGATAGATAGATAGATAGATAGATAGATAGATAGATAGATAGATAGATAGATATGCATGTGAATCGTATGCTAAGTAATGGGTAAGTCTATTATTCCAAGTATTTATTAGCTCTCACAGAGATCACAGTGCTCCCCCTGACAATGCCTTCATCTGATTTTCTCTCCAGATTTGCAGTGCCATCTTTGTTCAGGCATCACCCTGGCCGGAAACCATGGCTTCCTCCATAGATACAGCGGGGGAGTTAGTGTTGTCACCCAGAGGCAGGATGTGTGTTACTAGCAGGATTACCAAGTGGAAATTAAAGGAGAACTATGAGGTGTGTGCTTTTCCCTCACCTCATAGTTCTAGCCGACCTGTGACAATGAGACTGTCACAGGTCGGCTCAGTAGATCGGGAGGTGAGGGAACACATACCGGCGTTCGCTCACCTTTCGAGCCTGTCACGGCTTTCTGCCGTGACAGGGGAGGGGCTGGATTCCCCCCTCCCAGCCAGCGCTGATTGGCGGAACGGACGGGGGAGGGGAAGGGTACAGCTGGCTCTGCCTCTAGATAGGCAGAGCCAGCTGTCACTCACGCAGCTGGGCGGATATCGATGTCGGGATCCGCTCCGGCTGCGGCGTCTCAGTATACCGCGAGCTGTAGCTCGCGGTATACTGAGCTTAGGGTGACGGGAGGACGCTAGTTTGTGTCCTCCCGTTACCCTAAGGAGGACTATGGGGAAAAGCCCTGACCCCGTAGTTCTCCTTTAAGGGTAAAAAAGGCTAAAACTAATGCGGCCTCCACCTCTAAGGAACGATAGACTTAATATTTATCAGGTTTGTATCTAAACACCCCAAATAATCCCTCGCTCCTTCCAACCTTTCTACCCCACCGTTGTCATACACCCATACCCGGCTATTTGATGTCTGTCTTATACTGCAAGGACAGAATGCTAAAACAGGACACATCTAGACAGTTTTGGCACGCGTTCCTCCAGACATTGTTATTTGAAGGAAATAGTTAAGGATCTTGGACATAACCTTTGCTTAAAAAAAAGAAAGACGCACACAACAAAAGGGTCGGCCTTACGGGGCGATCATCTCCCAGTGCCAATAACTGCCAGGAATAAGGCAGGGCGGGGGCAAGAGGTCTCACCGCCAGGGCCTGAGCACCATTGTTCAAGCATCTCCCCTCTCCCTCTGGGACTGTGTCAGCGGCTTTTCCACCAAGGCTCTATTTCCAGCAGACGTTTGTTAGAGAAGATGATTAAATGGCTCTGGGGTGTCACTGGAGATAAAATAAGATGCTGTGGAAGGATATGAAGGAGCTGCCTCTGAAGGAGCTCACTCGGCTAGATTTTCTAGGGCGGCTTCTGTGAATTAAAGGTTCAAACCGGCTGTACATTCTCCATATCCCATCATTGGAGATAAACACGGGGTACGCGATCAGCGCGCTTCTCCACACTGTCAGATTTCAAAGCACAAGTTGATCAGCGCAGCCGGAATATAAAAGAAAATCGTTTTATTATAATGAATTTTAAAACAATGTAACAACGCAAGTCGTCCTCTGGGTAACGCGTTTCAACCGCTTATCATAAGATGAAGCCCCGAGTCTTGAAACACGTCAGCTAAAGGAGCATACCTGTACCAGAGACAACGCTCACCGGTATCTAGGGTTACCACCTGTGCCAGATTCACCCGGATAGTCCGGGTTTTGAGTCCTGTATGTGCTGTGTCCATGTTTCATGCCAGCTGAAACCCGGACATAAGATGTCATGATGTCAGGCGGACAGGGGCAACCACGGGGTCCCGGTGTTCCAACTTGAGTGCATGGAGGATGCATGGGACACAGAGGGACGTTGGAACTTGGGGAGCAAGGAGGGGTCTGAAACACAGGGAGCTGATAAGTATTGAAGGGCAGAAGGGTTCTGCTTCAGGCAAATGTGTCGCTCGCTATGTCTCCTCACACTCTCTCCTGGCTGTCTCTCCTCACTCTCCCCTGGCTGTCTTTCCTCGCTCTCTCCCCTGGCTGTCTCTCCTCTCTCTCTCCTCGTGCTCTCTCCCCTGGCTGTCTCTCCCCTCTCTCCTGGCTGCCTTTACTTTCTCCCCTGGCTATCTATCCTCTCTCTCCCCTGACTATCTCTTGTCACTCCCTCCTGGCTGTCCCTCCTCGCTCTCTCTCCCCTAGCTGCCCCTCCTCGCTCTCTCTTCCCTGGCTTTCTCTCGTCTCTCTCCCCTAGCTGTCCCTCCTCGCTCTCTTTTCCCTGGCTTTCTCTCCTCTCTCTCTCCTGGCTGTGTCTCCTCGCTCTCCTGACTGTCCCTCCTCGCTCTCTCTCCTGACTGTCCCTCCTCGCTCTCTCTCCCCTAGCTGTCCCTCCTCGCTCTCTCTCCCCTGGCTTTCTCTCCTCTCTCTCTCCTGGCTGTATCACCTTACTCTCTTCCTTGGCTGTCTCTTCTCGCTCTCCCTTTCCTCTTCTCTCCCCCTGGCTGTTTCTCCTCTCTTTCTCCTGGTTGTCTCTCCTCTCTCTCCCTGGCCGTCTCTCCATGGTCTCTTCTGACTGCCTCTCCCCTGGCTGTCTACTCTCTATCATCTGGCTGTCTCTCCTGGCTGTCCCTCATCGCTCTCTTTCCCCTGGCTATCTCTCCTCGCGCTCTCTCTCCTGGTTGTATCTCCTTGCTCTCTTTCCTGGCTGTCTTTTCTCGCTCTCTCTCCCCTGGCTATCTCTCCTCGTGCTCTCTCCCCTGGCTATCTCTCCCCTCTCTCCTGGCTGCCTCTCCTTTCTCCCCTGGCTATCTATCCTCTCTCTCCCCTGACTATCTCTTCTCACTCCCTCCTGGCTGTCTCTCCTCTCAATCCTCTCGCTGTTTCTCATCACTCTTTCCTGGCTGTCTATCTTCATTCTCTCTCCTGGCTGTCTCTCCTCTCTCTCCTTGCTGTCTCTCCTCTCTCTCCTGGCTGTCTCTCCTCTCTTTCCTGGCTGTCTCTCCTCAGAGACATAGACAGCACTAAATACAACCCCGAGCGATATGATCTCCCGGACCCCTCCCTATGATAAATGATAAAAGAACAACCTTGGAGTTATTATCTGCACTGCAGCCATTGCTGTCATGGGCTCCTGAGGCAGCCAGTCATGTGACCAGGCATTTGGATAAGTAATCTTAGAAGGTAATGATTAGGGCCCAGGCTCCTTCAGCTGAGATCACATGATTGAATGGCCAGGCATATGGTCATGTGACCGGCTGCCAAAAACATTTTTAAGTCCCCCCCCAAAAAATGTAAAGAAACACATAAAAAAGAATTACAAAAATGTTAAGGCGCATACGTGCAAAAACGACGATTGCGCCCATTACGCCGCACACGTTACATATCGCCGCGAACGTCGCAGTGAGAGCAATAAGTCTAGGGCCATCAATCACTGATAACACTAAACTGATGAGCGGTAAAAGCTTTTAAAGGGTCGCCTATGGCCAATTTTGGGTATGGTAGTTTTCTGCGATTTCGCGGGTGCGCGCAATTTTAAAGGTTGACATGTTTGGTGTCTATTTATCCGACGTGACCTGATCTTTTATATTTTACCAAAAACTGGGTAATAATAAATGTTTCCTAACATAATGTAAAAAAAAAAACTGTTTTTTTTCAAAATTTCCTTTAATTTTTCCTAATTATAGTAAAAAATAAAAACCCCAGTGGTGATTAAATACCACCATAAGAAAGCTCTATCTGTCCCCAAAAAATGGTATAAAATTCATTTCAGTACAGCGCTGCATGACGGAATAAATGTCAGTCAAAGTACCACAGCGCTGAATACTGAAAAATGGCCTGGCCAGGAAGGGGGTCTAAACACCTGGTCTTGAAGTGGTTAAAAGGCTTTTTGTATACATCGGTCATTATAGTGAAGAAGTTATGTTTTACATTTGATATTTCAATGCTTCTGCTTTTGAAGAGGAATGCATGATATTTAGAATGTCGAAATCAATCCTTGGAACTAGTCGAGGAACTGAGATTCATGTCTGCCGACAAAAAGTCTGCCGCTGATCATGCTCTGTCCATGCACAACACAAACCAGTTATTGTATTCTCTATAATATGTGCCCTGGAGTGCTATGAATGCTTATTTGCTGCCTTTTGGTCTATTCAATACTCTGGTGAAAGAGTTTTATTGATATCTGTGCATAAAAACACCTGTTGATCCTGCCAGAAATCTTGTGACCGCTAATGTTCTGCTGTCTCTGCTGTACTGTTATCAGCTACATTGTTCCTAGCTATTTCCCCCTCTATAGCCATCATACTCTTCCTATCCTGTCCTATCCTACTCCTCCATAGATACCGTATGGTGAGAGAGTGTTGTCACCCAGACAGGAAGTGTGTTACAGGAGAATCACCAGTTTAAAATAAGAAAAAAAGCATAACAAAGAAAGCTAATGCAGCCACCACATCAAAGGACAGGTAGGCTGCACCTACCAAGGACCTGTATGGGGGGCAGTGCGGGGTCTGGGGACCGTTGGGATACTGGGGGACTCAAATATTATTATCGGTACCCCCATGTAACCCAGAGGACATGTATGGGGGAGAGTCGGACACACATATTAATGTGACCAGAAGGATATGTATGGGGGACAGTGGCGTCACAAGGGGGGGTGGTGGCGGGGGGGGCCCGCACACGGGTGACACCATCGGAGGGGTGACACCAAAATGACTGACAGTCATTTTGGTGTCACCCCCTCTAAAAAAGTCGGGAAATCGGTCATGGACCGAGAGCCCAACAGTGTCAGGAAAAAGGTGGCATTTCCCGCTTGGTGAACATCCCCTCCTCTCTCTGTCCACGTCCATCACCAAGATGGCCGCCGGCAGCCGCATGCGCGGTGACGTCACGGCGGGGTGTCACCCGGTCTCTGCTCCGGGTGACTCTGCCTCGGGATGCCCCTGATGGGGGACAGTGGGATACAAATATTCATGGTGTATACAATATATCATTAATATGTGCATCCCCCAGTACCCCCATTGCCCCCATGCATGTCCTCCTTGTCACATGTGGGTACAAAATACTGTATTGTACCCACATGTTACCCGGAGGACCTGTATGGGACACACACATATAAAACTGTGTATTGCATTTTTAACTTATGCATCTATATATTATAAGTAGAATGCATATGTCACAAATGCAATAGACCTTGCCGCAAGTGTCCAGTGACATGCAATGTAAAAGCAATACACTTTTACAGTTTAAAAAATATGATTTGCTGATTTTTTTTTTGTGACGGTGGAATGGCAGACGTTGTACATATATGGATTTTTTTTTTGGACAGGATAAAAAAAATGTAGCATGTAAATACTGGCACTCAGAGAAGACATACCCCGCTAAATAAATACCATTGATCTCAGTGCTTCACAGCGCCTTCCCAAGACTTTACATCACCGAAGTGGGAGCTGCGCACAGTCTGCTATAAACTTAATCGACCTCAGAGACTCCGCTCGCTGCCTGCGTGCCAAACATTCTGAACAGAGCTGCCAGTTTACAGACACTTGGAAGATGTTCAGCAGATGACGGGGGAAAGTAGCCGCAGACTTTTCCTGGAAAAACGCGCGCTCCAAAAGGGCTCTGTGACCAGTTTCACTGGCTGGGAGGATCTGTCTGATCCGAAATGACAGACCACGCAGCCCTTTAAACGCCCCAAATGTTCCTTTTCATGCCGGAGAATTTTGGCCTGCCTTGGAAAAACAAAAAAAATCTCGCTTTAGAAGAAAATTCCACTGAAAACATTTAGAGATCTCCGATCCGAATATAAGAGCGGGATATTATTGAGTAAAAATCAGATCACCGCTCGCAACCAATTAAAGTGTAAGTACTATGAAGCCATTTTTGTATAGGGAAAGAGGTATAGCCCTGTCAGGTTTGTCTTTTGGCAGCCTGTGTCTCATTGGAGAAATTTCCCTTGACTTCCAGTCCAACAGCAGACATCCCAACTCTCCTGGACATTCCGGGAGTCTCCTGCTATTAGATAGCGGCTCCCAGCCGCCCGGGAGAGAAACATTTTCTCCCAGAAAGGTTTACTCTGCTCTATCAAGCAGAGTAAACCTTTCCCTGCTATCCGTTTTTTTTTCTGACATCGGGGCCGCCGGCCGCCGCCAGTCAGAGAAAAAAAAAAAAACAGCATAGGAATGAATAGCTAGATTGCTATTGGCTATTTCGATTTGCAACAGCCAATAGCAGGCTGGCTATTACACCTGCCCACTGCTGCTGTCAATCAGCAGAGGTGGACCTGAAGTTCTCCATCAGGTCCTCCTCTGCTGATTGACAGCAGCAGAGGGGGGGGGGGCAATAGCTAGCTTGCTATTTGCTATTGCAAATTGAAATAGCCAACAGCAATCTAACTATTTATTCCTATGCTGTTTTTTTTTTGTGTGTGTTATACTATGTAATACTAAAAGAAAAACCAGCAGATAGCACGGGAAGCAAGAGCTTTTTTGCTATCGGTCATCATTTCAGGGGGGTGCTCTAGCACACCGCGCGGATGGGGGGACAGAGGGCACCTTCCTGAATTGAGAAGAGCACTTCCCTGAAAGTGCTTTTTTCAGGTTGGGATCCCAGCAGCAGACACAACAGGAAGTGAAAGGAAATCAATCCCAAGTATAAAGTGGGCCAGCACAGTGGCTTAGCACTTCTGCCTTGCAGGATTGAGGGTCCCGGTTCGAATTCCGGCTAGGACACTATCTGCAAGGAGTTTGCATGTTCTCCCTGTGCTTGTGTGGGTTTCCTCTGGGCACTCCGGTTTCCTTTCCACACTCCAAATACACGCTGGTAGGTTAATCGGCCCCTGTATAAATCAGTCCTGTTCCTATGCATAGGGAACCTTAGATAGAGATAGAGACCTTAGATTGTAAGCTCCTTGAGACTGATGTGAATGTGCAAATGTAAAGAGCTACGTAAATTGTCATAATAAAGGGAACTCCCCCTTAGACAGATGTCACTTGTACAGGTTTTCCCCCTCACCTCCAGATGAGGCAACACTACAAGCCCCATCATGCATCTGCCTCTGGGAGTCATGCCTGTGACTGTCAGAGTCTTGCAATGGGATTTGTAGTTGCTCCACAGCTGGAGGGCGGAAGTTTGGTTACCTCTGCTTTAACGGGTACCCATGCATAGAGAAAATTATGGAACCTGCTGCTGCTGGTCTCTTGAAATAGCTAGTTGTCTGTGGTTTCAATAGAAGCGTGCACAGAGTGTGGTTGAAACTCCTGAGGTCAATGACTAACAAAGTTTGGATGCCAGTTTGGTAACCAATATCTGCAAAAAAGGGAAGTGAGCCATGGGAGGTTACCTTTAACACTTTTTTTTGCATTTATTTTTTTTGTCCCTGGTAGTTTCAGTTTTACTAAGCGTTTCCCTTTATGTTCCTTAAACCTTTCACCTTAATTCAGTTTGATCCTAAAGGTGCCCATACACCTGCCGATTATCGTACGATAGTTGTGGGTGTTTCCACGATCGTACGATAATCGGCAGGTGTATTGGCAGCGTGCGACCGCTTCTACTGTACGGTCGCACGACATTCGTCTCCTAGCACACTGGAAAACCTGTCGGCGGGTTGGTAGCGTGCTCGAAAGACGCACGGGCCGGTGTGCGCAAGCGCACACTGCCCGCTCAGCACTGGAATCATCGGCAAGCCCTCCCCTCAGGGGGCGGGCTTGCGATGATCACAAGTACGATCTGCCTGTCCAAGATGGGCAGGTCGTACAAAATTTTAATGACCTTACAACCATCGCACAACGAAAGTCCTGCGATGGTTGTAAGGTGTATGGCCAGCTTAACACTTAATCACCCCCTCATCAGAATCCTGCAATTTCACCTGAAGTGGACCTGAGTTCAAAGAGTGAAGATTTTCCATGTATAGTTAAGATCTGGAAATGCTATTGGAGCCTCAGCAGTAACCTGAAAAAAGTACATTTTCATTGGAATTCCTCCAGAAAAATAGCAGTGCACTTCTTGGTATTTGGGGGTGCCTAGGCTCTCCTGTACTTATGACCTCATAACTGTATATCTGCAGTGTGAGGTCTAAGGGACTGCTTCCTCTGACTGCTAGTCTCAGGAAATGTGGAGTGAGATTTGGTGATATCATTACTGTGCTGCTTACCTTTTTCCTTGCTGGAGGCTCTGACATGAGGAAGCAAAGCCCTGCCTGTACCAAGATGGCCGCCCCCACAGTGCAAAACAAGGCAAGGCAAGTCAGTAAATGGGGAAAGGCCAGTTGCATGGAGACCGCAGGCAATGCTGGTGACTAGCTCATGTCCTCTCTCTCTGCCCTTTTTTTGGGCATAGCGTTCAGAGTTCAGTTCCTCTTTAATATCAAAAACTAACTCTTAACACCTAACCTCCAGAACCCAACAATTAAACCTAAAAGTGACTCCATCTTTCACCTGCAGGAGATTTCATTGATTGATTGATATGTTGGGCTGTTCTGATCCTGCCATTGTAGACTTTTGTCTGCTCCACCACAAATGCCTGTTGGCCTATCAATATAATGTGCTGCCTCAATAGGAAAGTAAAGGAAGTAGAGCTTCATCATCCACAAGGTAACCTAGGCATCAAAGAGGAAGTAGAGCTTCGTCATCCACAAGGTAACCTAGGCATGAAAAAGGAAGTAGAGCTTCATCATCCACAAGGTAACCTAGGCATCAAAGAGGAAGTAGAGCTTCGTCATCCACAAGGTAACCTAGGCATGAAAAAGGAAGTAGAGCTTCATCATCCACAAGGTAACCTAGGCATGAAAAAGGAAGTAGAGCTTCATCATCCACAAGGTAACCTAGGCATCAAAGAGGAAGTAGAGCTTCGTCATCCACAAGGTAACCTAGGCATGAAAAAGGAAGTAGAGCTTCATCATCCACAAGGTAACCTAGGCATGAAAAAGGAAATAGAGCTTCATCATCCACAAGGTAACCTAGGCATGTAAAGAAAGTAGAGCGTCATCATCCACAAGGTAACCTAGGCATGAAAATGGAAGTAGAGCTTCATCATCCACAAGGTAACCTAGGCATGTAAAGAAAGTACAGCTTCATCATCCACAAGGTGTTTAAGGCATAAGCTTAGGTCCCAGTGGATGTATATGTGATCCAGCTACAGCCTTCATTCTCCTGAAGTTAACCAGAGGGTAGCACAATCATTTAAAGCTGTGCGCCTGCCTGTCACTTCAAAGGGAAGGGTGGACTTGTAGGCAGTTGGTGTCTGATGGGGCAAATCAAAGAGAAGGGGATTCAAAGTTGCAACCTTATCTAGGTTCCCTTAATCTGTCTTTGCAGGGCCGGCCTTAGGCCTTTAGGCGCCCTGTGCGAGAAAGCATTACAGCGCCCCTCAGTGACCACACCCCTCATTGGCAATAATAGCATTTAATAGAAATAAAATATCTTTATGGGGAGTTATAGTTCAGATATGTTTTATCAGGTGTATGTTTCATCAACAAAGGCATAGTAAACCTGAAATTCAAATCTTTAGAAAACGACCGCAAAAATGACAAAAGTTATTGAATTTTCTAATAAACATGTAAACTGTGGAAAAATTCAGGTCGGTTCGGTTATTTCGGTATTCGGATCTGAAATTAATTTCGGTTTGGGTTTCGCATTCGGACGAAATCCGAATTTTCGTTAGTTTCGGACGAGTTTATGAATATTGGTTGCGAATACCACAGAAAACCATGTACAGATATTAACACTAAAGCTGAAGCTCCTGGACCCGAACGTCATCCGGGAGTCCGAATTTCCAAATACCATTCGGGAGCTCCAGAAAGCAATACGGGTCTGGGAGCCATATTAAAGCTGAGGCTTCCAGACCCGAATGGCATTCAGGAGCTCTCAAATGCTATTCAGACTCCATTCGGGTCCTGGAGCATCAATTTTAGTATTATGTATATATAAGTAGTATCCTATAATACAAACACATATTCGTAGCTGCAACATTGTGACCCATATATACATAAAACTAAACCTGAGGCTCCCAGACTCGAATGTCATTTGGGGGAGCTCCCGAATGCAATTTGGAAATTCGGATTCAGACCCATTTGGATGCATTAAACGAAAAACACATCTGATTGGTGTAACGGACGCAAGACATCACGTCCCGCCCGAGGAGCCGTAGAGAGTCTCCTCCCGGCGCCGCGTTCCAGGGTGGAACGCAGTCGCCCCGATCCGGATGCCCTGCGGCCGTTACAATTGGCCAGAAAAATCACATGTCAGATTCAATTTAATTTTTGAACAAAATTCGAACGGGATCCGAAATTGTGAAACGGAAATTCGGATGCATTGGGATTCGGAAATTTGGATGTGTTAGAATTTCAAAAAATTTGTACGAAATTTGATACAAGAGCGAAACGAACCGCACATGTCTAGTTCCTAATTTACTATGTCACCCTTAGACTTTCATCTCTCTGCAAGTAATGGGTTACACCAGAAGTGGACCAGGAGCCCAAATAATTTCCCTCTAATTGCTTAGTGTTATAGTAAATTAGACTCTGATGGGGGAGAACAGGGAATATCTAGTTTTTGTAATTACAGGCTTTGGATTAGTCGTGTCTAGAAGATGAGATTATAAGGAAGCAGAAGGTATTGTTCTTGGTTGGTTTGGATCTTAGCTCTGGATAGAGAGGTGATGTCCCTTGTATTTATTTCCACAATACTTTGTTCCCCAGGGAGAGTACCTTTAATATCTTCTTCCCCTAACCTTTAATGGTGCCTATTCACGAATGTGTATTGGCTGAAGTGTCTGAAACCCTTCGAAGAACAGAAATCCACAAGGAGGACAAGGAGATAAGCTTATCCCAACCCATATACAAAGATGCCTAAATCACAGACTTATCTGAAGAGCCATCATTAAACTCCCTGCAGGAAAACCATTGACACAGCCATTCACTGACATAATAGAGGAGAGCTTCTTCCTCAAACCCAAAGGATTACTGAACTCTGTGACTTGTGTACAAGAAACACACACAGAGCAGGATTTGATACCAAGGGAATGCACTTCATTCAATGGAATTCCACCAATTATAAGGATAGAGGTCAACATTTCGAGCCAATGCCCTAAGGGGACATTAGGACTTTGCAATGCCTCATAGCTCACAACCCTAGACTCAGGTCTTTGGGGGATCGGTCAAACAGAGAAAATTATTTGAACTATGCCACTATCAGAGTGTGATGTCAACTTTTCCGTTTTTAGCAACAAATGGAGTATGAATACAATTACAATTCCTTTGCCTTTAAAGGTCAGTCCACACAATAGCCACGACAATATCTGGAGAGTTAAAGTACATGGTGACCTAATCACACAAGTCTCAAATACGCTTTATTATATTCAGTCAATTTAATAGTTATTCTCAATGATAGGTTTATAATAGATGGTGATCCTGCCATAAAGATCCTTGTCCAGGTACTTCCTGTTATAGGGTGACAATGCTCTGTTCCTGTGATATATACATACATTGCACTGATGACATGCTGAGTCATTAAATTGACTGATCTTGGAGTGCTGGTGACATTCTTGTTTTACAATGGTCTGTTCCTGTCTCCATATTGTGCTCTGGCATTGTTACCCTATCACATTGGCTTTCGATGGAGACTACAAGTGGCCCATTCAACACACATTACACCAGCATGGCCTGAAGTTGTCAAATTATTACTCTAGCCAAGTGCTGCCTAGCTAAATGTGGCAGTCATGATCAGACTGAGGAATTCCCTTCAATGCTGTCTTGGAAAGAAAAGTCAATGGGTTGGGTTAGAGCAGGGGAGTCAAACTCAATTTAATCGTGGGCTGCATCAACATTATGGTTTCCCTCAAAGGGCCGGTTGAATCTGTAAGACTATATAAATGTATCTAATCTTTATCATAATTGCCTCTGCATTCGATTATCACTGGTTTTAGTAATATCTTAATACCTAGATCTGGTCTAGGAAATGGCCTGGTGGGCCGGATCCGGCCCCTGGGCCTTGAGTTTGACACATGTGGGTTAGATTGTCTCCTGATACAGGATGGTAACAGGTCTTTATAGGGTTGCCAACTTTTCTTCCAGCGAAACCCGAACACTCTAGCGACGTACAGAATTGTTTTGTTTAGTAATGAGTTGCGGCCGTTTCATATGTAAATAGAGCCGCCCATTCATATGTAAATATCACAGTCAAGGCTAGTAGCCCCTATCTTAATTTTGGTTGCCCCTGTCTGCCTGACATCATGTGTCTGGGTTTCAGCTGCCAAGAAACCCGGACACAGCATTCAAAACCTGGACTGTCCGGGTGAATCCTGGATAGGTGGCAACCCTAGGTCTTTATGGATGGTGATCACCCCTCTCCCCAAGGGCGTCAAGTCTGCATGGTCTCAAGTCTGCAAGGCCACGTCAAGGAGACCTGTGTTGCCACCACTTCTGAAAATGCTAGTTGTCTGTCTGGCTTTTAATGTGATCTAGTTGCTTTAATACTTTGGGCCACTGACTGAGATGCAGATTAGGAGTTCTAACATCGTTTTGACTCCACTTGCTGCACCTTTGCTTTGACTAAGTGACTCAAAGGGGGTGATTTACTAACCTAAACACACGCACGCACCAGGTGCGTGTGATTTTTACACAGCAAAGCGTATTTATCAACCAAAAAGTCTCTAAAAGCATATTTCCACTAATGCCATATATGTAAAAATCATGCACATGATGCATATATAATGCTGCTTCATAGTTTAGACAAAAATGGTTAGCTCATGCATTTACATTCCTGCATTCATCAACGCAAGCAACAAAATGTAGAGCTAATTTACACAACAGCACCTTGCAATTCAGGGCAGGGCTTTGCACAACACACCTGCTGGGTGTGTACACACTACAAAGTTGTTTAGATTCCACCCATAGATCATGCTGGGAGGGAACACACTACAGAGGTGTATACATGTTCGTGGTGTGTTTATAAGGTTAGTAAATCAACCCCAAAGTCTTGAAGTCAGAGGTTTAAGGTAGCTAGGATCTGCAAGAAGCCAACCATGGCAACCTACTTGTTTCTCGCTGTACAGGTCTCCATTAACAAGTACTTGAAAGTGTCAGATTATACCGGTCAACATCGCAATTAAATCCTTAAGTAGCCTTAGTGTGGTTCCAGCAATCATCTCTTACTGATCTTATCTGACTTGTTTCTAGTTTTACCTTTCCTCAACAGTTCACTTGTAAACAGGTTAGATGGGCGACTGATGGGGCAATACTGAGGCTAATTGGTTAGCAGTGTTGGGAGCTGTTACTTCCCACTTGAACACTCCTAGAACGGAGTTTATGTAATCTCTCTGCATTGCTGTTGAGTGTCAGATGCCCCTGGCCATTCATGTGACAGTTTGATGAAGTGTTCATATTTTCAGGTTTTACCTCTCGCCACAATTGCAAAAGCAATCAAAGACATACAATAGTGATTCCAACCCGCTAGTTTTACCTTTCCTCAACAGTTCACTTGTAAACAGGTTAGATGGGCGACTGATGGGGCAATACTGAGGCTAATTGGTTAGCAGTGTTGGGAGCTGTTACTTCCCACTTGAACACTCCTAGAACGGAGTTTATGTAATCTCTCTGCATTGCTGTTGAGTGTCAGATGCCCCTGGCCATTCATGTGACAGTTTGATGAAGTGTTCATATTTTCAGGTTTTACCTCTCGCCACAATTGCAAAAGCAATCAAAGACATACAATAGTGATTCCAATCAACTGCGAGGTTATTGGTTTAAAATTGCCCTGATTGAACACAGTGAAAAAAATCTGATCACTTTTGACAACATTTCCACCTTTTTCCCCATTTCGATCCCATTTCCAGAGCCGTCTCTATAATGGGGTAGCCTGAGACGGTTGCCTCAGACGGCATCTCATTGGATCATGTGTGGGGGGTGGCTGGTGTGCCGGCCGCCCCCTTTCCAGACAGAGCATCTTTTTTCCCCCTTAGGGTGACAATGCTGCTGTCCAAGGGTGGCTCCATTGATCCTCCATGGAGCCACCCTAAGACAGGAAGTGTGTTACTGGCTGGATCACAAGGGGAAAAAAAACTACAAAAAAAATAAAACAAATGCAGACACCGCATCTAAGGACTAGTAAGCTGCAATATATTACATTTTTGTTCAGATACGCTTTAACTGTACATTTTCCCATATAGCCGCTGTGCACGTTGAAAAGTCACTTCTAATAACTCACGGTTGACAGGTGCTATTCGAGGAACCAAAAAAGTTTTTAAAAGAAGTTTTATAGACCTGACTGAAAGCTGCAGTGTCAGATGTCACAGGAGCAGCCAAGAGGTGAGTTCAAGCTATCCCGGGAGTCATGACCTTTGTGAGCAACTGTTAACGGCCACGATATCACAACTATGTCGAAGGAAAAAAAAGATGACCTTTTTACTGTGAAAAGGGAACAGCGCTAGCAAGTGTGCTGACTCGGCAATTTTGTATGTTGCAAGAGGTAGGCACACAAGAGTTCAGCTTTGAAGAAAGGATCATTTGTCAATCATTCAAGACATATCGGAGTAGTCAAATAGGAATCAAAGTGAGCCTCCTAGCCCCATAAATCATCCATTATGAGGACGCAGATGAATGCAAATCGCTGTTTTTAAATGATGACTTGTAAGGAAATTTATCGCCGGGTCACACTGCTGATGACATCAACTCATCATAGACGGAATCGCTGCAATGAAATTACCAATTATCCAATGGACCAGGCCTACCTTACTGAACGCAGTGTGGCGGAATGTCAAACACTAGCAAGTAAGCAGTGATGGAGTGACATCTTGCTGGTTTTGGGAAGCCAAAAAACGATGCCATGGGAGAGCGGAGTCTTTGCCATTCCCTTGATGGCCAACGTCGCTAGTATCCAGAATCGCTAGTATGACATGGACCTGACGATGGCTGTGAGAAAAGAGATTTTGGGCCATGACCCAACCCAATTTGGTTGGCTTGGGTTATGGCCATATACCTTAGCTAAACCAGTCCAGGGTACTTTCAACTCTGCTGGTTGTCAAGCAGGTGGGTTCTTGATGACCAGTCCATGATATAGCAGTCTCTTTGACATTGCAATTATGTAAATGAATCCAAGTAGAGGTTATGGTAACCACTACACTATTAATGGCATATCTATGGAGTCAACCCATCAGAGTAAGGACCACTATGACACACTAGTTATACCTACTAGGCATGGCTAGTATGACATAGACTTACTATGGCCGTGAGAAAGGAGATCTTGGGCCAACCTTTTAACTCTGCTGGTTGTCAAGCAGGTAGGTTCTTGATGACCAGTCTATGACATAGCAGTCTCTTTGACATTGCACTTATGTAATGAATCCAAGTAGACGTAATGGTAACCACTACACCACTAATGGCATTTCTATGGAATGAACCCATCAGAGTAAGGCCTACTATGTCACACCTGTAATACCAACTAGGCATCGATACTATGACATGGACCTTCTGCAGTGTGGCGGAATCTCAAACGCTAGCAAGTAAGCAGCCATGGAGTGACATCTTGCTGGTTTTGGGAAGCCAAGAACGATGCCATGGGAGAGCGGAGTCTTTGCCATTCCCTTGAAGGCCAACGTCAGAATCGCTAGTATGAAATGGGCCTGATGACTGTGACAAAGCAGATCTTGGGCCATAACCTAAGCCAATTTGGTTGGCTTGGAGTATGGCCATATGCCTAGTCCAGGGTGCTTTTAACTCTGCTAGTTGTCAAGCAGGTGGGTTCTTGATGACCAGTCACCAGTCACTGCAATGGAATGCACGGCATTAGGATACTCTGCCTGTGGACCAGTGTGGGGTGCTGTGCTGTGACGGAGCTCCATCCATACGTGCATTGCCTGTACAGCTCCAATTTCATGCCCTGTAAAGGTTCCGGGAGCCAGAATGTGACGTCAGTCCAGTCCAGTCACCTCTACAGGACATGCAAGGGAGCTGTAAGCGATACAGGTATGGATGGAGCTTCCTTGCGGCCATACCCCCGGCCCACCCCACCTCAAGCTGACACTCAGTGCTGGGCAGCATATTCGGAATGGCTGCATGGCACAAGAACCGACACTGCTGCGCTAGGTGGAGGCTGAGGAGCCTCTCACCTAGAAAAGTGGAAGGCATGTGAGGACCCACTGAACACGGGGTTGCACTTTTGGGTCACAACCGGCCAGTTGAGAACCAAGGCCCTAGACCAAAATGAGCACTTAACCCTTGCAATGCGGGGACTGCCATGGGTAACTTTTTACATTCCTGGAGTTCCTCTTTAACAATCCAGCAAGGGTCCAACATTTACCTTCCAGGGATCACTTTAATAAAAACATTAAAAAAAAAAGAATGCATTAAAAAAAAAAAGTGTTCACGGAAAATGTATCCAACTTTTTGTTTGGAAGGAGGGTATAAAATGTTCCCTGTGCTGCAGGAGCTATATATAAACAGTATTACATAAACATCGCCGTACACGACTCCATTCCTTGTAAAAGAAAGATAAAAATCTAAACTATGCCGCACCAAACACACGTGAGCGGCCCATTCGTCCTCCCAGTGAAGGTTTTATGGGCTAATTACAAGGCAGAGAGTTGGAATGACACAGTCCTGAGAGGTGAAACGCTCGGGGGTCTGCCCTACATACATAACCAGCTACTTTCTCCAGGAGGTGAGCTAACCTGTCATTTGTTTTATTACTGAAATTATGGGTTTGCTTTAATTGCCTGTTAGGGCCCCGAAGCAAACCAGACAAATAATGCAGCTCTGTACTCATCAATACACCATTAATATACAGTGTAAGTGCCTGAATATGGTCTGATATGAGCCACTTGCAGTCCATGTGCAGCAGAGCTCAGAGTGGGAGAGTGAGAAGCAGCACAAGGAGGCAGTGGGGTGTGCTGCAATGCTCATGTGCTACCAAGAGACAGGCTGATAGGAGGAGAGAGCAGAGAGATGAGCTCATTGATCTGCTGCTTTTACCTTCACAGGCTGGGAGAGGGACAAGACCTGCTAGAGTAACTTAAAGGAGTTCTATAGTCACAGCATAGATTGTAAAGCTCTCATGGCCAGGGCCCTCCTAACCATCTTGTCTTGAATTGTATTTTAACTGTACTGTCTTCCTTATAGTGTTGGCGCTATATATTAATGATAATAATAATAATAAATATTATTATAATACAATACTAATATTATTATTATTATCTATCCTGTTATAACATCAGCATTCTAATAGGAATATATACATACCAACATACCTACATTCAGGGGTAGGCAACCTCAGCACTCCAGCTGTTGTGGAAGTTCCATGAGGCATTGCAATGACTCCCATAGGCAGAGGAATGATAGGATTTGAAGTTTTACTACAGCTGGAGTGCTGAGGTTGCCTACCCCTCCTATAGGTGATAATACAACAAAAGCCTATTTGAAAAAATCCCTTTTATGTAGTGAGTGTTGCCTTCTGTCTGCCCATCACTTAAAACCACTTCCTGGATTCCCAGTGTGCTTTGCGTCTCTTTTCCTGCTGCTTGATGTGATGCAATCTCCATTTCTCAAGCCTACATATCCCATCATGCATTGCTGCCAGCAAGCAGTGATGATGTTACATTGTTCAGATGTTGAGTTGTAGTTCAGAATGCAGACTCTGTGAGAGTTGTGACACAAGGTGCATATTCACAGGATTCAAATTGTGCATTGAGAAGTCCATCCTATGGGCGTCTTCAATAAGTATGTTTACATTACTTCTAGATGGATCTGGTTATTAGGAGCGAGATATCAAATTCAATATAGAAATACAGATTTATTTTACATTATTGTCCATAGATATCCTTCAACTGCAGTACAGGAAAATTAGGTCTCACAGCTCTCTGATGTCATCACTAACTTTTATATGGCAATATCTGGGTTTGGAAAGGCATTCGATGCAGCCAAAATGTCATTATATCCTTTGTAGTCACATTGTCACAAAGTCATATTGAAAAACATATTTAAAATATCAAAATATAAATAAATACAATTATAATATATATTAAAATAATAAATATTTTTTTTAAATATATACATAAATAAATATAAACATATATAAATACAAATAATAAATATAAAACATAATAAATATAAATAAAATACTAAATAAAATAAATATAAATAAAAGTGTATGCACCCGGAGTTTAGCTTTAAGATGAAGGGTTGGAGTGACATAGCCGGAGAAGTAGATTACCTGGGGACAGGTGGTAACACAGATAAAACGTGTAGCTGACTGAGGCTAATCTGTGGAATTTTAACCTATCGATGGGAACTGATAGCTCAGCAATTACACAAGACAGGATACGCTGAATGGCAGGGCGGCTGAGATGAGAAGCTTTATGACATCCACCTACACCCCGCCGCAGGTCATTTATCTTGAGAGAAAAAAAAAAAGAATCTTGCTAATGTTTCAGATTTTGAACCCGTACATTACTGGATGGAGCCCGGAAATCCTTAAAGTGCAACGCCACGTTTTTCCCTCCACCATGAAAATGTGTCATTTCAAGCAAACAACTAAACAGCCGACATACAGTGGGGCAAAAAAGTATTTAGTCAGCCACCAATTGTGCAAGTTAGAAATGCTTTACATGAATCTGTCTGGACAGTCTTGCAGTGACGTGCCGTGCCTCCTGTGCTGGGTGAGGCATCCCGCAGTCTGCTGAAGCTCCACCCCCGCCCCGTCCTGTCTAAGCTCCGGCTATCCCACCAAAAGCCCCGTCCCCAGCTCAGTAACCAAGCTGTGTGGGAAAGGAGGAAGGGAGGAGACAGGGAGGACCCTCCCTGTCCCTCACTTGCTCGTCACTTATAAGGCCCCATTCACAATGAGCGACACTCACCTCGAGCGGATAGCGCGACTGTTCGGGCGACGTTGCAGCGACGATCGCGCGACCTTCACTGTTGGGCTGCATTCAAAAATAGAAAAATTGTGCTACATCCGCGGGAAAAAGGGTCCTGCTGAATCGACAAGCGACGGGCGACATGGAGCTGTACATTAGAACAGCTCCATTGAATAACATAGGCCGGCGACTTCTCACGATATCTTGCGCCAAAAATGCACGATATCGCGGCTGAAATCGCGGGGTTTATCGATCAGTGTGAATGGGCACTAAGATCCCGTTCACACTGAGCGATTTGTAGAGCGATTTCAGCTCCAAAATCGCTAAAATATCAGCTCAATGTCGCTCGTCCAATGCATTTCGATGGAGCTGTTCACATCTCACAGCTCAATGTCGCCTGTAGCTCGTCGCTCGAACCTGACCTATTTTTCTGGCGATTTGGCCCAATAGACTTTAATGATGTAGCTCAATGTCGCGCTAAAGAAGTGTCACTTTTGCACAGAAATATAAGAAGGAAGGAAGGATGTCACATCAAGACTGCCTTTGATTGGTTACAGCCCAATGTAGCAGCTACAAAGTCCCTGCGAAAAGTCGCACTACGTAGCGCGGCAAAATGTGCAGTGTAGCTTAATGTAGCTCAAAATCGCTCAGAAAAAAGTATGGGCTTTTTTTGGATGTGGCTCAGTGTGAATGGGGTCTGAGGCATCGAGATCAATGTCCTCACTGGGTTTTTTTTCTTTATTTTGATTGGACAGCTTGGACCAATGGCGCTTTGCCATTGGCCCAAGCCATCCACAGAGCTCACGCCTCTAACACAGAGTAGCGGCTGTGACAGCTCTTGCCTCACCAAGTTAGGTTACACAAGCAGTGGGGAAGCCCGCTGCTGTGTAACCTAACTACCTGTCAAAAGCTGGATGCAGCGGGGCCTGTAATTAACAGGCAGCGCTCCATCCATGACAGGTTACACATCGGGGAGGATTTCCCTGCTCTGTAACCTCATAGAAGCCGATCTGAATGGAGAAAAGGCTGTCAGCTTCAGACTTGAAGCTGACAGCTTTTTCCTCCATAATACATAATCTGCCTCACCTGACCGCACGTCCCTGCAGTCTTGTGATAGGCACATGCCTTCCAGACAATAAAGCCAAGTCCTGGACCTCTCAGCACATACAGCGTTGTCCAGGACCTTCATCAGACATTGAAGGAGCAGTAGTTCTGGTTAGGCCACTCCTAAGCTTCTATATCCTGAAAGTATGTGCCCTGTAAGCAGGAAAGCACTGATTGCCATCTAGTATAGCCCCTCCCTCTCCCTCGTTGAGTAACTCATCACTTGTGCAGGGGACGTGATGTATTTTTGGATACAGCTAGCATGCTATTGGCTTCCTTTGTGCAGGAGCACTTAGGCCCCTTTCACATGGGCATTCCAATCAGCACTGCCTTTGTTAATGGGTAGCCATTTACAGACAGGCTTTCCCGGCTCTGACCAGGTCAGGTAAAGCAAATGGATCAGCGTTCCATATCACCGGACCTGATCGTGACACATTTGGGGGTAATCTGATAGAAACAGACACATGTCCGTTTACATCTGATTCCCCATAGACCAACATGAGTCTAGTAATTTCGGATGGAGGAAAAACTGGATGGACATGGATTTCCCAATGGAGACTAATTATTCTCTGTTCTGGCCCAGCTCCCTTGCCCCTCCCCATACTACATAACCTTTTATGAAGCTGTCAGGGAGAATGACAGCTCTGTGTAGGGTTGCCACCCTTTCGTCAAGTGAAACCCGAACACTCTAGCACTGCGCACAGCATTTTTTTTTTAG
>NW_017306283.1:3243749-3252911 GCF_000935625.1 Nanorana parkeri
AAAGAAAACCAAGCACTCCAGCAGCGGGCGATAATTTTTTTTTTGTGGGGGGGGGGGGGGGTATAGAGAAGAGAGCGAGGAGAGGCAGCCAGGAGAAAGAGAGTAAGAGGAGACAGCCAGGGGAGGGAGTAAGGAGACCGGCTATAGGGGATTACAAATCCCAGAAATACATTATACAGCAATACAAAATAATATGAAGCTACATACTGTGTGTTGTTCTGGGTTGGCGCCCTGATGTCTCCAGGTGGCTTGGTGGCCTGTACGGGCTCTCAGACGGGCTGTGTGTCTCTAAGGTGGGTTGTCTGGGCTATGGTGTCAGGTGGCTTGGTGGCCTGTACGGGCTCTCAGACGGGCTGTGTGTCTCTAAGGTGGGTTGTCTGGGCTATGGTGTCTCACCAGAGGTCCGCAGGCAGGCAGCATGGAGTCAGGGAGCCGGAGGTTGAGGAGGAGAAGACGGGCACAAGACACTCAGTGCCGACACCAGCACTTTTCTGACAGATGTGGCTGCTGAGGTCCCCGGGCAAGCGCGATCTCGGGCAGCCGCATCTTCCTCTGAACTGCGGGCCCCGCAGCTCAGAAGAAGATCTGGTTCCAGGGAGATGCGGCTGCCCGAGATTGCGCTGGCCGAGGACCTCGGCAGCCACATCTATCAGAAAAGTGCTGCTGTCGGCACTGAGTGTCTTGTGTCCGTGTGCCCGCTGGCTAGACACCCAGACACAAGACTCCAAAACCGGACTGTCCGGGTGAAAACTGGACGGGTAGCAACTCTAGCTCTGAGTCTGCTGACATCACATCCAAGATGGCAGCGTCCAGCGGTTGTCTCTCTTTGGATGTCTACAAACCAAGACACAAATTTGGGGAAACTCGCCTCTGAGCCAAAAGTTCATCCATATATCTTGTTTATGAAACCAGTACGAGTGTCAGCTAGTACGAAGTCTAATTGTGCTTCCCCAGGCCAGAGGAAAGACAACATTTCACTAGACGTAATAACTGCTTTATGGGAGCAGATCCTACCCGCCATTTGGCAAATTGCAGACAATTATTTAGACCAGATGATACTTTCCCTTTAACCAGCAGCGCACGTGTCCCCGCAGGCGTCCTTGTGTAATGCAAGGGCCATCCATGTAATGTAGGTTTGCTGACAGCACCCAGCCTGCAATTTATGACAGCCTGGAGGCACCGTACTGGAAAATCGAGCAAATTCCTCCTTTCAGGGCTGAGCATGTGATATATACGGCAAGCTGATAGCAAGTCGTTGCTGCTGGCCTTCTTGCATAATCGTAAAAGCTATCAAATCTGTGTAATACCGGAGGAGCGAGGGTGATGACACTCAGCTATCTCCAGGTACATGTAGACATGTCAAAGAGTCCGAGAACAAAAAGGTGGTAAACGATCTGCCCATTTTTGAAGGCTTCATTCTGACAGGACCTGGTGCGGTCTACTATATGACTTGGTGTGGTCTTCTCTATGACTTGCAGCGGTCTTCTCTATGACTTGGTGTGGTCTTCTCTATGACTTGCAGCGGTCTTCTCTATGACTTGGTGTGGTCTTCTCTATGACTTGGTGTGTCTTCTTTATGACTTGGTGTGGTCTTCTCTATGACTTGCAGTGGTCTTCTCTATGACTTGGTGTGTCTTCTCTATGACTTGCAGTGGTCTTTTCTATGACTTGGTGTGTCTTCTCTATGACTTGGTGTGGTCTTCTCTATGACTTGCAGTGGTCTTCTCTATGACTTGGTGTGTCTTCTCTATGACTTGCAGTGGTCTTTTCTATGACTTGGTGTGTCTTCTTTATGACTTGGTGTGTCTTCTTTATGACTTGGTGTGTCTTTTCTATGACTTCACATGGTCTGCTCTATGACTTGGCTCGGCCTTCTCTATGACTTGGCTCGGCCTTCTCTGTGACTTGGCTCGGCCTTCTCTGTGACTTGGCCCAGTCTTCACTGTGACTTGGCCCAGTCTTCTCTGTGACTTGGCCCAGTCTTCTCTATGACTTGGCTCAGTCTTCTTTATGATTTAGCATGGTCTTCTCTGTGACTTGGCATGTCTTCTCTATGACTTGGTGTGGTCTTCTCTAAAGGTGCCCATACACTGTATGATTATCGTACGAGAATTGCGGGAAATCCAGCGATCGTACGATAATCGCAAAGTGTATGGAAGGCGTGCAACCGTTTCTACTGTACAGTCGCACGTCTTCCGTCGAACAAGCAGGCTGGAAAACCCGCTTGGAAAAAAGTTAGTGGCCTGCTTGTTCGACAACTGCCGAACGGGCCGGTGTGCGCACGCGCACACTGCCCGTTGCAGTCATCAGAAGCCCGCCCCTCATTGCAGTCATCGGAAGATCGGCCCTCATGGGGGCGAGCTTGCGATGATCGCAAGTACGATCTGCCTGTCCAAGATGGGCAGATCGTACATTTTTAAAATTACTTTACAACCCTTGCAAGACACAAATCTTTGTAAAGTGTATGGGCGCCTTTAGACTTGGTGTGGTCTTCTCTATGACTTGGTGTGGTCTTCTCTATGACTTGGTGTGGTCTTCTCTATGACTTGGCCAATGGTTCTTAGCAGCATAGGCCTTTCTTAGTGTGGTGCTAGCTGTTTATTATTGCAACATGCACACATTGGCAGTTACATATTGAGAGATTTCAGGTTGACTTTAGACAGGCAGTGGTCACTATACCCCTAAGGAGAAGACCCTACTAGACCTAAACCTCCTTTGAATGTTGCAGGCAATACTTGACATGGGCACATCACTTGCACATCCGATATGGACACTCTTACTCATTCTAAGACCCCTTCATCATCTAGATATTGGTCATAACAGAGTTGACTGTCCATGATAATTTTTGTGTTTGCTCTAAGTTAAATTTTCAGGACAAGCTTTCAGGTGGGGTGGGCAGAGTCTACCCCTTTCTCTCAGTCCAAGCAATACTCAGCACTCAAACTGTGTTAGCCAACTAATACGGCTACAATCACCTTTAGCATGATGGAAGACGGTCATAAAACTCAATTATTGTGCTGATGAAAGAGTCAGTCATGGCAGCACATCTTTGGCCTTTGTACACACTGGGACATAAAACAGTATTACTTAGACAGCAATTCAAGACAAGAAGTAGTCACACCGCTGTTCAGGAAACACTGCAACTCCAGAATACTCACAAGTACAATTCCATTTTTTTAAAGGAAACTTGAGACAAAAGGGGGGGCTGCAACTGCAGTAGGTAGGAGCTTGTGGGCAATCTTAAAGGGTAAGTCTACCTTTGTATAGTTATCCTATAAAGCCCTACTCCAGACAGAAAAAGATTACCCTTCCAATGCCACCCACCGCCAGACCCCCCGCTAGGGTTGCCACCTGTCCAGGATTCACCCGGACAGTCCAGTTTTTGAGTCCTGTGTCTGGGTTTCAGGCCAGCTGACAACCGGACACTTACCATTTTTTGACAGGTGTCAGGAAGAGGAGATGTGCTGGCCCGCGGCTCACAGTAAGGCTGCCGAGGTGCCCAGCAAGCCACAGGCGCATGCAAACAGGCGGCGGCCCGCACATCTCCTCCTACGTCTTCCTGACACCACTCTGCCCGCCTCCACCAGACCCCTGGGGAGACACTGCACAGCACTCCTGAAAGTCTACATAGCCCACATAGCCATCTGAATGAATGCTAGGAGTAGGGGAATGAGGTGTAATACCTTATTCCTTGCTCTGGCAGGTTCCCTCAATTTTATCCTCCAAAGCCTCTTCTCTAAGACAGTGGTCATGCGCTGACATCATCCCTGCAATGCAGAAGGAATAGTCCTCAATTGTACACGAGGATGGTGAGGGCCCACCCATACCTGGAGCGCCGAAGAGGAGAGCACAAGAGCCTGCTGGAGGGAGGAAATAGGAAGTTCACCCCTCTTATACTTACCCGTCTACACTTCTGCCAGACCCACCCAGCTGCCACGTCAGACACTCCTGGTGGGTCATGTACGTCTTCACATATACATCCCGTTCATTCCTATGGAGAAGCAGCCTATCATAAGAACAGGTAAAACTACTGTCATCCTCCAAAAATGAAGCTTGTTGTATCTACAACAAGGTGACAACACTCATTAGGGCCCCTCGTTCCACAAGATCCGTACCCCCGAGACCTGAAGGCTGCATACAAGTGATCTCGGCGACATTGCCGAGATCACTTGTACAAAACAAGCGGCGGCTTCCCCGCTCTACATTTAGCTCTGCTTGCCCAAAACAGGGTCAAATGTAGAAAACAACTACCCGCCTGGCGCCCGGAACTGCATGTCCCGGGCATCGGAGGATAGGAATTCCACACCCCTGCTGCCCCTCTACTCCCTGCTGCCCCAAGGCCTTGTAGGAAATCCGGCCCTGCCTATGATGCCCACGGCGAGCCCTCTACCTGTAAGCCCCCCGAAGCAATACCTCTCCCATCCATATACTAGGTTCTTCCGCCGCATGTCTGATTTCAGCACAAAGGTCACTGCGGAGACATTTATAAGTGAAGTACAATGATGGAACGCATTTGGGTTGTTCTTTATTTTGTTTTCTGAGAATTAAGTTCTTTTTTTTTGTCTCAAGCGGTCCCTCTCCAGACCACTTCCATGTCATGGTGCTTCAGATGTGACTCATCTCTTCAGCTTCCCCAAACTCACTTACCGCCATTGTTACATTTCCCCCCGAGTGAATGGTGAGTGTACGGAGGAGGTCATGTGGAGCGGTTCCCCCTCATAAACATTACAACTCACATTTCCATAATGATAATAAAGCATATCGTCTTCTCTTAGGGAAGGTCCCTGTCCAGTGCAAACATACGATCACCTTATGGCTGGACTCTGCGATCTACAAATATTGTCCTCATACAAGAGTCCTGTGTGTTCTTCCTTCAATCTCGGTGAGCTTTGTGTATGTCTTCCAGATCTGCGCAGGTAATGCAGTGTGACACTTCCTGTAATAAAGACCGCTCACTGCTACTCTCTCACCTTGTGCAGGGTGACTGGTCTTGTCTCCGCCCCCTCCCGTAATAAAGACCGCTCACTGCTACTCTCTCACCTTGTGCAGGGTGACTGGTCTTGTCTCCGCCCCCTCCTGTAATAAAGACCGCTCACTGCTGCTCTCTCTCCTTGTGCAGGTACAAATCTCAATTAATAAAATCCTGATCTGGGTTATCCACCTTCTCTTTATTGCAGGCTTAGTATTATGGGCCTATTCATTTTTTATTTTTCTGTATATCTATCCATCTATTGACAGACATGCTATAGAGAGAAATCTCTCTTTTTCTCTCTCTCTCAGGCAGGAGGAAGCATTTCCTCGGTCTCCCCTCCCCCAGTGATCAGTCTGCTGCAGGCAGGAGGAAGCATTTCCTCAGTCTCCCCTCCCCCAGTGATCAGTCTGCTGCAGGCAGGAGGAAGCATTTCCTCAGTCTCCCCTAAAAAAATGGACAAATGGCAGACCTGAAGGCTGCATACAAGTGATCTCGGCGACATTGCCGAGATCACTTGTACAAAACAAGCGGCGGCTTCCCCGCTCTACATTTAGCTCTGCTTGCCCAAAACAGGGTCAAATGTAGAAAACAACTACCCGCCTGGCGCCCGGAACTGCATGTCCCGGGCATCGGAGGATAGGAATTCCACACCCCTGCTGCCCCTCTACTCCCTGCTGCCCCAAGGCCTTGTAGGAAATCCGGCCCTGCCTATGATGCCCACGGCGAGCCCTCTACCTGTAAGCCCCCCGAAGCAATACCTCTCCCATCCATATACTAGGTTCTTCCGCCGCATGTCTGATTTCAGCACAAAGGTCACTGCGGAGACATTTATAAGTGAAGTACAATGATGGAACGCATTTGGGTTGTTCTTTATTTTGTTTTCTGAGAATTAAGTTCTTTTTTTTTGTCTCAAGCGGTCCCTCTCCAGACCACTTCCATGTCATGGTGCTTCAGATGTGACTCATCTCTTCAGCTTCCCCAAACTCACTTACCGCCATTGTTACATTTCCCCCCGAGTGAATGGTGAGTGTACGGAGGAGGTCATGTGGAGCGGTTCCCCCTCATAAACATTACAACTCACATTTCCATAATGATAATAAAGCATATCGTCTTCTCTTAGGGAAGGTCCCTGTCCAGTGCAAACATACGATCACCTTATGGCTGGACTCTGCGATCTACAAATATTGTCCTCATACAAGAGTCCTGTGTGTTCTTCCTTCAATCTCGGTGAGCTTTGTGTATGTCTTCCAGATCTGCGCAGGTAATGGAGTGTGACACTTTCTGTAATAAAGACCGCTCACTGCTACTCTCTCACCTTGTGCAGGGTGACTGGTCTTGTCTCCGCCCCCTCCCGTAATAAAGACCGCTCACTGCTACTCTCTCACCTTGTGCAGGGTGACTGGTCTTGTCTCCGCCCCCTCCTGTAATAAAGACCGCTCACTGCTGCTCTCTCTCCTTGTGCAGGGTGACTGGTCTTGTCTCCGCCCCCTCCTGTAATAAAGACCGCTCACTGCTGCTCTCTCTCCTTGTGCAGGTACAAATCTCAATTAATAAAATCCTGATCTGGGTTATCCACCTTCTCTTTATTGCAGGCTTAGTATTATGGGCCTATTCATTTTTTATTTTTCTGTATATCTATCCATCTATTGACAGACATGCTATAGAGAGAAATCTCTCTTTTTCTCTCTCTCTCAGGCAGGAGGAAGCATTTCCTCGGTCTCCCCTCCCCCAGTGCTCAGTCTGCTGCAGGCAGGAGGAAGCATTACCTCAGTCTCCCCTCCCCCGGTGATCAGTCTGCTGCAGGCAGGAGGAAGCATTACCTCAGTCTCCCCTCCCCCGGTGATCAGTCTGCTGCAGGCAGGAGGAAGCATTACCTCAGTCTCCCCTCCCCCGGTGATCAGTCTGCTGCAGGCAGGAGGAAGCATTACCTCAGTCTCCCCTCCCCCGGTGATCAGTCTGCTGCAGGCAGGAGGAAGCATTACCTCAGTCTCCCCTCCCCCGGTGATCAGTCTGCTGCAGGCAGGAGGAAGCATTACCTCAGTCTCCCCTCCCCCGGTGATCAGTCTGCTGCAGGCAGGAGGAAGCATTACCTCAGTCTCCCCTCCCCCGGTGATCAGTCTGCTGCAGGCAGGAGGAAGCATTACCTCAGTCTCCCCTCCCCCAGTGATCAGTCTGCTGCAGGCAGGAGGAAGCAGTCTCCCCTCAGTCTGCAACATTGTAACTTTGTAGCAAGTCTGTTCAACCGCGGGACATCCCACAATGCACTGCGCCATCCGAAACGGTAATTGGACAGACATGTTGCAACGTTCGGGATAACAAGCATTCCTTAGACATATAGTTCTCTGAATGTAACCCCTTCGGAAGCCGGCAGTTGCTCGCCGCGTCCGAATCTCTCGCGGATACATTGTACGGGTTCTGCTAATAAACACTGCCGGGGACTCCGGAGGGTTTAGTGTCGGCTCCTGTGATAGATGGCCCAGGAGTTGGCTTTTGGCTCTTGGCTTTTGTTCTGTGGCTCCTGACTGCTAAATACTGCGGGAGAACAATGCGGGGAATGCACAAAGCCGATCAGCAATGTAAAACTGCGCCGCAATCCGCTTACAGCCAGACCTCTCGCCTCCCTGCACCTGAGATATTCACACGCAGAGACTGCTGGAATGTCCCGGGCTCCGTGCTGCCAGGAGCGACGTGCCCAGTAAGGATTACTCCCCGCCGGGGATCCCTAATATAAACTGGAGGGGTTCACTAGCTCAGGATCTGGGGGGGTCCGATTATCATAAGCTGGAGGCGTTTGTCTGCCGCAGCGTCAGTGTCCGCACCAGTCAGACCATAAACGTCAACATTCCGGCCAAAGGTTTTGTATGTGTTCTTCCAGCCCTGAGATTTACACAGCTCTGCCGCACAGCCAGACCGGCTTTTTCTCTGCTGCTGTTCAGTTACATTCGGGGCCCATTCACACCAATTGCGGTGCGTTCCAGAGCGGCAGCTGCTGATGAAACGCACAGCTCTGATCGCACTGCGGGGGGAGGGGGAAGTTTTGTGAGCGATTTGCTGTACGTTTCAGCAGCTGCCGCTCTCTAACGCACCGCCATTTGTGTGAATGGGCCCTAACAGGTCACGTCCCTCCCCCACCCCCTAAAACTGGACAGTGAATGAGGAAGCAGCTGACTGATGAGATCATTTCTTTGTCACTCTGCTCTCTCCTCCTATCAGCATGCTTATTGTTAGCACTTGAGCACTACAGCACAATGGGTTGGCCCCCTGTGCTGCTTTTGCCTCACCTAGTCTGAGCTCTGCTGTACAGGGGAGTGAGGACTCTGAAGAAGCGGGTGTGGGAAGGGGTCGATGGAGAGCAGAGAGGTGACTCTACCTTGCTGGGAAGATCGTCTATTAATAGGCCCCCGAAGGTGGAAAGTGACAGGGACTCTTCAAATTTATTTTTAAATGCAAGTCCCTGAATCTGCCTTGTTCCCACCATCAACCCCCTGCACAGCCGCACTCATACTGGGAAAAGGAGAGAAGACACTGGGAGCTAGAGTGAGCAGAGCTGTGTAAATCTCAGGACAGCACGAAAACCCAAATCCTTTGGCAGGTAAAACATATACGTGTTCTATTTGTGTCATTCTCCATTTGCCGGGAGTTCCCCTTTATACACTCGGCTCCTTTCTAATCTTTGCTCATATCAGACCATGATCGGTGCTACCGTACGGGTACCTTTAGCCGGCACCTCAGCGGGTGAAATCCCGATCGCTTTCTCCCAGGAGAACGGCGGCGAGTTATGAGAATCAGTGACGGCGGCGGCGGGGCTGCGCGCACATTGCATCGCGGGTGTGGAGACGTCTTCACACAGATATGGATCTCTGAGCCGGCCTGGAATGTGGGTATTGATATAAAAGTCTACGTATGGGGGCCACGGGGGCCCATAATAGGGAGCGGGTGAGCCGGCCTGGAATGTGGGTATTGATATAAAAGTCTACGTATGGGGGCCACGGGGGCCCATAATAGGGAGCGGGTGAGCCGGCCTGGAATGTGGGTATTCATATAAAAGTCTACGTATGGGGGCCACGGGGGCCCATAATAGGGAGCGGGTGAGCCGGCCTGGAATGTGGGTATTGATATAAAAGTCTACGTATGGGGGCCACGGGGGCCCATAATAGGGAGCGGGTGAGCCGGCCTGGCAGGTGGGCATT
>NW_017306283.1:3252947-3259670 GCF_000935625.1 Nanorana parkeri
GGGGGCCCATAATAGGGAGCGGGTGAGCCGGCCTGGAATGTGGGTATTGATATAAAAGTCTACGTATGGTGGCCACGGGGGCCCATAATAGGGAACGGGTGAGCCGACCTGGAATGTGGGTATTCATATAAAAGTCTCCGTATGGGGGCCACGGGGGCCCATAATACGGAGCGGGTCAGTGACAGCCAGCAGCCTGCGGTGGAGGAGGCACGGGGCCCGGCGGCGGAAGCGGAGGAGGAGTCGGGGCCCGACAGCGGTGGAGGAGGAGGCCAGGCGCGGCGGTGGAGAAGGCTGACAGGGAAGAGGTGTGCAGGGGTCTGACCAGCCCACCTACGGCGGCGGAAGCGGAGGAGGAGTCGGGGCCCGACAGCGGTGGAGGAGGAGGCCAGGCGCGGCGGTGGAGAAGGCTGACAGGTAAGAGGTGTGCAGGGGTGTGACCAGCCCACCTGAGACCCTGCAGAGCCCACCATAGGGAGTCTATGGTGGCTCTGCAGGGTCACTCTCAGGTGGGCTGTGTGGACTCTGCAAGGGGAGTAACCAGAAACCCCCCTTCACATGCCGCCAGATACAATGCGTCTCCCAGTCCCCCGGAGGAGCTGTCCTCCCGCCGGCTGTACAAGCTGAACAAGCGGCAATAAAAAGTAATATTCAAATACGAGAGATTGCAGCTGATAACGCGGAGCAGATAGCGGGATGACGGGCGTGTAATGAGAAATGTCTAATCATCGCTTTCCCTCCTGAACACAGCCCTGAGCCACCGAATCCGTATACAGCGCACGGAGACCCCGACAATGAACGTCTCTCTATTCCTCAATACATTACTCACATGTAAATGCCAGCGGCGTATAAACCTGGCTTTGGTATCAGCCTCCTGCAGCCCCTGTACAGCAGAGCTCAGATTGGGAGAGGGAGAAGCAGCACAAGGTGCTCATGTGCTACCAAGAGACATGCTGATAGGAGGAAAGAGCAAAGTGGCTAGAGAGATGAGCTCATCAGTCTGCTGCTTCTCCCTTTCACTGTCCAGTCACAGGCTGGGGGAGGGACAAGACCTGTCATTGTAACGTAAAGGAGTCGGAAAGTCATAGCATGTACCAGGGGTGGGCAACTCCGGACCTCCAGCAACGAGGTTTTGCAAGACTCTGACGGCCACGTGCGTGACTTCCACAGCTAGGTGCATGATGGGATTTGTAGATAAAACACAGCTGGAGGTCCGGAGTTACCCATCGCTTGGCATCTCCACTCCTGCTATGACATCATCATTGTGATAGGAATACATACTGGAGGTGCTTCTGATAATACGATCAAAGCTTACTGGACGAAATCCCTTTTATGTAGGGACTGCTGCCTTCCGTCTGCCCGTCACTTCCTGCATTCCCAGTGTGCTTTGCGTCTCTTTCCCTGCTGCTTGCATGTGACGCAATCTCCATTTTTTAAGACTACATAGCCCATCATGCATTGCTTCCAGCAAGCAGTGATAATGTGACATTGTTCAGACGTTGGAGGAATTATCCCTCACTTCCTGTCCCGGTGACACCAAGACATGAAATAAAGCTAATAATGAGCATGCCTGTTACTGCCTATATCAGTTGTGAAACTCCACAAGCACTCTGAGTCCGCCTCAACCCCTGATGAAGGAGGCACCCGAAATGTGTTGGCCTATCACTGGGACATAAAGCAAGGGTAATTCTATATTCAAACTGCAGCTGGCGTCATACCCCCGTCCTACTATACTGGGACTTTATTATTATTATTATACAGGATTTATATAGCGCCAATAGTTTGCGCAGCGCTTTACAATATAAGGAAGACATTACAATCACAATACAATTCAAGACAAGATGGTAAGGAGGGCCCTGCCCCTGAGGGCTTACATAAAGCAGTAATTCTATATTCAAACTGCAGCCGGTGTCATATCCCTGTCCTATCATAGTCCCTTCAATCCTAAGAGGTTTTCTTTGTACAGAGCTGCGGGGAACATATAAAAACGTAGCACGGCCACGTTACTTTCCTCTGTTTGGATAAAACATACTTGGGAGAAACTGCTGCTCAAACAGCGAGCCGGGAATATTTTCCAGCCCTGAAAGCAGCCCATAAAACACACACACACACACACGGGGCGAGGGGGGAAATGCCAAGAATATCAGGCCGGGGACGCAGGAATCCTGCGTCACCCACACGGCACAGCCATCCGATAAGGGGGATGAGCTTCACCCTGGAACTGTGCTGGGAGAACGTGGGAGCACATTCACAGCTCGGGGCTACTCCGGGTGATGGAATGTCAGACCAAAGATGTGTGTTAGTTTTGTGGCTCTTCATATCAGACCTGAAAAGGAGAAATTGTACAACGCAGACCACACACACCACAATCTCATCATACAATCAACTATAGATCTAGCAGTGGTCCTGGAAAAGCACGGCCTGTCTGACTGGATACAAATGGAACAGATTGTTCTAGGTTCAACTATTCCTTCCGTCAGTTTGGCTGGATCTACAGAACATTTCAATTTACTAAAAGTTCTATCACACGGATCAGCTGAATTTATCACACGTGTGTTATGTGTTATAGTATTTTGCGTGTAAAAGTCAGATCATAAACATTAGGTCAGGAGTTATCGCTCCTCCAACTACCGCCGGCTTCTGGATGGAGGAATATGTGAGGTTCTACAAGGTGTCCATTGAGGGGAGCAAAGGACTGCACATCTATGGACTGCACATCTATGGACTGCACACCTATGGACTGCGGACCTATGAACGGCACACCAATGGACCGCACACCAATGGACCGCACACCAATGGACCGCACACCAATGGACCGCACACCAATGGACCGCACACCTATGAACGGCACTCCTTTTGACTGCGGACCAATGGACTGCGGACCAATGGACTGCGGACCAATGGACTGCGGACCAATGGACTGCGGACCAATGGACTGCGGACCAATGGACTGCGGACCAATGGACTGCGGACCAATGGACTGCGGACCAATGGACTGCGGACCAATGGACTGCGGACCAATGGACTGCGGACCAATGGACTGCGGACCATTGGACTGCGGACCATTGGACTGCGGACCATTGGACTGCGGACCATTGGACTGCGGACCATTGGACTGCGGACCATTGGACTGCGGACCTATGGACTGCACAGTATGGAGTATACACCTATGGACTGCACAGTATGGAGTGTACACCTATGGACTGCACAGTATGGAGTGTACACCTATGGATCGAACACTGATGAACTGCACACCTATTGACTGTGGACCTATGAACTGCACACCTATGAGATATTTCTATATATCAGTCAAATGTTTTAAAGAGAAAATATAAGTGAGAAAAATAAATAATCACAAAAAAAGCTCTGCAAATTGTTCTATGGATTTCTGATCAGATGGGCTTGGGAGGGGGGGCGGGGGGGGGCTTGTCTATGGGTGCATGCAAACGTCTTACTATCCGGGTGACCCTGCACCCAAACACCCATTCTCGGCTACAACAGCTTACTATGACTCGCAGCCCACAAAAAAAAACCTCCAGAGGTCTACAGCCAACCAGGGTCCAACAGACATTGAGGCTTATTTTCCCATGACCACAGGCCAAGCTGGTAAGGCATCAGATCCCGAGGATTCAGACCACTCTGGCTTCATGAGGAAATCCCACAGTACAAGGGATTCCCCCTTTGTCCAAAGATGACCTGGACCACCGGAGCTTTCTAGGGCACTCCACATGATATGTGCCCTACATCAGACAAAGCCATGTTCCATACCTCCCAACTTCATGGGATGAAATAGATGGACAACTTCCAGCACAATGCATTGAGGCAATGGACACACGTCTCCAGTTATGCGGACCATTAGGAGTCGGGAGGTATGATGTTTACTATCCTTGAGAATGAGATGTTCACTGTCCATAAAAAGCAGATGGTGGAGATCCAAAAAGGCCTCCACAGCTTCCATCAGTGGTTAGGCACCTTGGAAACAGCCTGCTCCACGCTGAACTTAGCAATCACAGAGCAGCAGGAGGTGATCACTATGAAGCACAAACATATGCAGGCCCTCAGGAACTTAGATTAAGGATGCCAAAGTCCAACATACCAACACAATATTTGCCTCAAAAGGTATTTCAAGAAGCCACCAGCCAGGACAACCTTGAGCACAAAGTCAGTGGTGTTTTTAACATGCTCTTGGACAGAACAGGCCCAGCAGGATGGTCATAATTAGTGAGAAATGGGTGTACTGGTCAAGAGACATATGATGCGATATTGAATCAGCAGCTTAAATGAACATACCCCTGAAACTGATTTTGCAGATGAATGACTTTTGGCTCCTGGATGTTGGTGATATGTAGAAATTAGCAAAATTTAATATTTTCCCTGAAATTTCTGCCACAGTTGGGAGGCTGGAGGATGTCTGTCTGATTGGAAACCTATTTTTGTGACTTCAATTAGGCTTTAAGGGCTCATTCATTAAAGCGACTAGGGATGAGCTTTGGGTTTGGGTCGATCATGAGTTTCACCCAAACCCAAGCTGTTTGCAGTTCGACAAATGGGTAGACAGTTTGGACCTTTGTCTGTGTCCTAGCAACCAATGACACCGTGCAATCCGCACAGCATAATTGGTTGCAAAGACGCTGGTTGTCCCCCGCAGTGTCATTGGTTGTTATGGTGCATCCCATGTGTGCCCTAGCAACCGATGACGCTGTGTGGCCCAGCCACTAGCGTCCTAACTTCCAATTACACTTTGCGGCCCATTTGTTAGCGTCCTAGCAACCAATTATGCTGTGTTGCCCAGCCACTAGCATCCTAGCAACCAATGATACTGTGCAGCTCAGCCACTAGCAACCTAACAACCAATGACACTGTGGTTGCAAAGATGCTGGGGGCCCCACAGTGTCATTGGTTGTTATGGTGCATTCCGTCTGTGTCCTAGCCACCAAGGACACTGTGCGGCCCAGATATTAGGGTCCTAACAACCAATGACACTGTGTGGCCCGGCCACTAGCATCCTAGCAACCAGTGACACTGTGTGGCCCAAACACAAGTGTCCTAGCAACCAATTATGCTGTGCAGCCCAGCCACTAGAGTCCTAGCAACCAATTATGCTGTGTGGGCTGACCAGTGTCATTGGTTCCTACGACATTGGCGGTCCCACTGCACCATTGATTCATATAGTGTGACCGCCTGCATCTTAGCAACCAATGGTGCTGTGCAGCCCAGCCACTCGCATCTTAGCAACCAATGGTGCTGTGCAGCCCAGCCACTCGCATCTTAGCAACCAATGGTGCTGTGCAGCCCAGCCACTCGCATCTTAGCAACCAATGAACAAGTGAACTAAATCCTTCCAGTAATACATTTTCTGTACTACAGTTCCCCATTTTCTATGCAATAGCATCATTGTCACATGTTATATTACTACAGAGCATCTCCCCTATTCATCCTCTTCCTAACGGGGGGTGCTGCCCTTTACATTGCTTGAGAAAAGACTGTTGTACCCCAAACCATGTGATTTCTATGTGTTTAAGCTCCTGTCACAGCAGGCACCTGCTCTAATCTTTGCCGTGTTTACCTGTCTGCAAGATCCTCTGTCAGTGCAGAAGTGCAGATAACCTGCGTGTGTGTGGACAGTTTTAGCCTGGGCCGTAGGTGATGGGAGTGGGGCTGGTTATCAGAGGTTCTGCTGTCCTGTTATAGTCACACAATGGCTGCAGATAGGCCCTGATAAGAACTGGCTGAACTAGAGGGACATCAGCCTATATTTACTGATGAATAAAGGCGCTGATGTTTGCCCCAGGAAGTCAAACACATTAGCACACCCATTACGATGATCTGATATTAGCTGTGTAAATATGTGATAGTCTGTGGAATTTACATTCTGACAGAAATCCCACACAAGGTGCCATGCCTCCCCATCCAACAAAGTAAACCTCCTGCCTAAGAGCAGCCACCTGAGGTTCCCTGCTTCCATCTTTATTAGACAGAAAAGACACTTCTGTGCTCCACTCTGATTTTGTTTCACTTTGTTACCAGGATCTGATTTTTTTTGTTACTTCATTGCCTAGCTCCACCAGCTGCCATTCCCCTGTCCAATCAGAGTGCCTCAGTGGCTTTCTATGAGTAAGGGCAAACACATAGCAAATAGACGCATTGAAAAACCTTGTCTCATCCCTACATGCAAGGACTCTGCTGCAGCCGAATGACCTTCTGCCCGACAGTGAAAAAATAGTTCCGATTCTGGTGTCAGCAGCACAGGAACATGTAATCAGGTCAGTAGGACCACTGAACTCCAATTTAGGGTTAGGGTTAATCAGAGCCGTAGCAAGCTCCTTTTGTGCCCGAGGCAAGAACAGAAAATTGTGCCCCCCAACAGACGTGTGCGGTATGTGACGTCACGCGCCCCACCTCCAGGATGGCAGCACGCATGCGCAGAATGCTCTGGTGACCGAATCCGAAATAGCATAAAATTTGTTTCGTTTGACAAAACTAATGAAAACATTTTTAGCATTTATAGTCTGTGTGCGGGTTTTTTTGCGGGGGAAATATTGGGGGTCTAAACAGAGTCCTGACATTTCCCTTTTGAAATAGAAAAAGAGATTGAGTCCTCTGCCCATACAGGTGGGGGAGAGCAGCGGGGAACCAGGGAGAAGCTGGAGCCTGTGCCGCTCCTCTTCTCCATGCCGAGCCACGGCTGTGTTAGCCGCCTGAGGGGGTGCAGCCAGGCCAGACCTG
>NW_017306283.1:3260157-3282428 GCF_000935625.1 Nanorana parkeri
CCTGCATCTTAGCAACCAATGGTGCTGTGCAGCCCAGCCACTCGCATCTTAGCAACCAATGGTGCTGTGCAGCCCAGCCACTCGCATCTTAGCAACCAATGGTGCTGTGCAGCCCAGCCACTCGCATCTTAGCAACCAATGAACAAGTGAACTAAATCCTTCCAGTAATACATTTTCTGTACTACAGTTCCCCATTTTCTATGCAATAGCATCATTGTCACATGTTATATTACTACAGAGCATCTCCCCTATTCATCCTCTTCCTAACGGGGGGTGCTGCCCTTTACATTGCTTGAGAAAAGACTGTTGTACCCCAAACCATGTGATTTCTATGTGTTTAAGCTCCTGTCACAGCAGGCACCTGCTCTAATCTTTGCCGTGTTTACCTGTCTGCAAGATCCTCTGTCAGTGCAGAAGTGCAGATAACCTGCGTGTGTGTGGACAGTTTTAGCCTGGGCCGTAGGTGATGGGAGTGGGGCTGGTTATCAGAGGTTCTGCTGTCCTGTTATAGTCACACAATGGCTGCAGATAGGCCCTGATAAGAACTGGCTGAACTAGAGGGACATCAGCCTATATTTACTGATGAATAAAGGCGCTGATGTTTGCCCCAGGAAGTCAAACACATTAGCACACCCATTACGATGATCTGATATTAGCTGTGTAAATATGTGATAGTCTGTGGAATTTACATTCTGACAGAAATCCCACACAAGGTGCCATGCCTCCCCATCCAACAAAGTAAACCTCCTGCCTAAGAGCAGCCACCTGAGGTTCCCTGCTTCCATCTTTATTAGACAGAAAAGACACTTCTGTGCTCCACTCTGATTTTGTTTCACTTTGTTACCAGGATCTGATTTTTTTTGTTACTTCATTGCCTAGCTCCACCAGCTGCCATTCCCCTGTCCAATCAGAGTGCCTCAGTGGCTTTCTATGAGTAAGGGCAAACACATAGCAAATAGACGCATTGAAAAACCTTGTCTCATCCCTACATGCAAGGACTCTGCTGCAGCCGAATGACCTTCTGCCCGACAGTGAAAAAATAGTTCCGATTCTGGTGTCAGCAGCACAGGAACATGTAATCAGGTCAGTAGGACCACTGAACTCCAATTTAGGGTTAGGGTTAATCAGAGCCGTAGCAAGCTCCTTTTGTGCCCGAGGCAAGAACAGAAAATTGTGCCCCCCAACAGACGTGTGCGGTATGTGACGTCACGCGCCCCACCTCCAGGATGGCAGCACGCATGCGCAGAATGCTCTGGTGACCGAATCCGAAATAGCATAAAATTTGTTTCGTTTGACAAAACTAATGAAAACATTTTTAGCATTTATAGTCTGTGTGCGGGTTTTTTTGCGGGGGAAATATTGGGGGTCTAAACAGAGTCCTGACATTTCCCTTTTGAAATAGAAAAAGAGATTGAGTCCTCTGCCCATACAGGTGGGGGAGAGCAGCGGGGAACCAGGGAGAAGCTGGAGCCTGTGCCGCTCCTCTTCTCCATGCCGAGCCACGGCTGTGTTAGCCGCCTGAGGGGGTGCAGCCAGGCCAGACCTGACTGTGCCCCTTCCAGCTGCGCCTGAGGCGAGTGCCTCACTCGCCCCATGGTAGCTACAGCCCTGGGGTTAATCCTTGCTCCCATTGACTCCAACATTGAGGGTCAATTTCCTCTTACTGACACCAACAATGGGGCGTATTTCCTTCCACTGATGTCAACGATGGGACTGGTGTTCCTCCCAGTGACAATGGGACTAATTTATCCCTCCACTGTCGCCAACTATGGGCCTTTTTTTCCTTCCCACACCAATGGTGGGCTTTTTTGATGCGTTTGCGTTTCCGGACCGCTTCCTGACCGTACAAAATGTGACATGCAGTATTTTTTCTGTCGTAAGCTGAGAACTGTAGCCCATAAAGCACATAGGGATACATTGGGATGCATTTTGAGTGCAGCAGCGTACGGATCTGGTCAGCACACAAAACGGACGTCGTGTGAACAGGCCCTTAAGGTGTCCCTCCTAATTATTTTCAAATGTGGCCAACTATGACAGACGCATGTAGGATCAAACCTAGCTTGGAGTCTCCTTGTCTGCAGACATGACTAGTACAAACAGGCATGTTACCGAACTAGGGCTTCACAAGGGGGCTTGCGAAAGAGGTCAAGATGGCTACATAGGAAAGGCTTGTTTTGATTGCTGCATGGTGAGGAAGGTAGGGGTTGTCTGTCACAGTGCAACAGATCCCCTCCCTTGCCATGAAGCCACTATAGCGCCCCAGCATTCCATCCCCCACCCCTATGCAGCCGGTCTGCAATTGAGGGGGCTCTGCAGTAGAGTGACTGCGTGGTGGGAGTGGGATGTTCTGTGGCACTATAGAGGCTGTATGCAGAGCCATCTATATACAATGAGCCTCAGACGGCATCTCTTTAGGTCAAATGCTCTTAGCAACCTGTGACACTCTGGCTGGCATGCTCACAAGCTCCTGCCAACCAGTGACGTCACTGGTTGGCAGGAGCTGAGTGAAATGCTCTGGCCGGCATCCTGCTCCTGGCAACCAGTGATGTTAAGGAGCTGGGTGGGACATCGGATAGAGCTGGAGGTAAACCCAGTAAACCACTAGGGCTCCCCTTGTAATGTGCACCACCAAAGCCAATGCAGCCCACCCTCCTTCCCGACCTCAAGCAGAAATAAGTCTAGGGGCAAGCCCTGGCTGTATGGGAAGGGAAAGGGGACCTAGGCACTGTGGTGGCTGTTGGAGAGAGGTGGGGGACTTTGGCATCATGGTGTGAAAGGTGTGACGTTACAAGCTGTGAAGCCATGCTCCCACACTTCTGCCCATTTTCCCCAAACCCTTCATAGTCCCTCCTAATAAATGTTGGCAACCCACAGAAATGTGGAAAAAAAGTGGCCAAGGCCAGAAGAAATGTGAAAACAGGAAAGAGAGGTCATTAGATGTAAGTGGAAAAAGAAGAACACAGGAAATGAATTATAGCTGTATGACCACACGTTCTACAGACTGCTGAAGTCTACATACAGGCCAAACAGTAAAGATGGAAAAGCAAATTAATCATTAATAAGACCCAACACAGAATTGTCAATAGGAGTCCGATCCAGGCAGTATTCAGGATACAATTACGTCTGTAAATCCTGCAATGTATTATCAGCTGAAGTCCAAGAAGATATTGCACATCTCAATATAAACCAGTTCCGTCTTCCTTAGAGGATAAAAAAATGTAAAAGTTCATAAGCACTCGTATCAACCTCCCGCGATATCTTTCACATCAGCACTCATACAGGGAGAGGGAGAAGGGCCGCACTCTTAAGCCAGTAGTAGTATAAACATGGGTGCAAGAGGGGAAGAGCAGAATATTGACCTTATATGTGTGCTAATGGTTGTGCGTTGTCCAATCACAGGCCGGGGCAGCTCTGGGGCCAGGCTGTATTTTTGAAGTAAAGTCTGCAATGGGGTCCAGGTAAGGTTACCACCTGTCCAGGATTCACCCGGGCACTCCGGGTTTTGAATGCTCTGTCCTGGTTTCATGGCAGAAGATGTCAGGCAGACACGGGGACAGTGGCGTCACAAGGGGGGTGCGGCCCGCACCCGGGTGACACCATTGCAGGGGTGACACCAAAATGAATGACAGTCATTTTGGTGTCACCCCCCTCTAAAAAGTGGGGCACTTGGTCATGGACCTTGAGCCCGACAATGTCAGGAGAGAGGAGGGGACCCGGCGGCATACCTCATCCCGACGGGTGAACGTCCTCTCCTCTCTCTGCCGGCGTCCATCACTAAGATGGCCGCCAGCAGGCACCAATCAGATGGCCGTCAGCAGGCATCAACGAGATGGCCGCCGGCAGGCGTCAATCAGATGGCCGCGCATGCGCGATAACGCGACGTCACACGCCCGCGCTAGATGACTTCACAGCAGGGTGTTAGCCGGTCTGGAGACCGGGTGACACCGGACCTCGGGACGCCCCTGCAGGGGCAACCAAAATTAAGATAGGGGCTACTGGCCCCGCAATGAAAATAGTCTCAACTGTGATATTTACATATGAATGGGTGGCACTATTTACATATGAATAAGCCGCAACTCATTCTCCCAAAAAAATGTTCGCGCGTTGCTAGAGTGTTCGGGTTTCACTTGAAGAAAAGTTGGCAACCCTAGGTCCAGGACCTGGCCTTGGTGTCTGGATCACAAGACTGGTCACTCAGTAGACCATTGATGAACCGTGGCAGTCTTGATTCCAAGGAATGTTGTAGCAGCCAATATTTTAGCCAACCTTAATTTTCCACTATTCTTGAACAGGTAGGATAATGGTCTGTGAAGGTTTAATGGACTGAAGTAGGCAAAGGAAATTTAAAGAAGAACTCCGGGCAGACTAGGACTTTGCCCTTGCACTGGGGCTACAATGGCATTGCAAGAATTAACTGTTCGTTCTGGTCTAGGGTCTAAAATAACAAGGATATACTCACCCGAACCTCTGCCCTGCCTGTCTGCTAGACCAGTCCCTGCAGCCTATTCTTCCTTGGACTCCGGCAGTCTTAGGACCTGTGAGTCATCACATCTAGTACGGTGTAATAGATGTAAGGATGCCAAGGGACATTCCACCTCCTGTGACATGTATAAAGCATGACAATTCATACAGTCACTGCATGATACTTTCAGGTAAGCGGTGTACATACACAGGATCTCTCCCACAGGGGCGTAAATACAAATCACAGGGTCAGATAACCAAATTTTGTATGAGGTCCCCCAAACCGCCCCCAGCACCCCCCTCCGCAACCTACCACCCACCGCACTACCTACCTCCAGAACATGTTCCCGTGCCTGTGCCGTCTCTGTAGTTAAGCCACTAGTCAGAGGGCACAGTGCTGGGCAGTCAGAGGGCACAGTGCTGGGCATAGTCAGAGGGCACAGTGCTGGGCATAGTCAGAGGGAACAGTGCTGGGCATAGTCAGAGGGAACAGTGCTGGGTAAAGTCCGGTCGTACAGTGCTGGGTATAGTAAGAGGCCAAAGTGCTAGGTATAGTCAGGGGGTACAGTCAGTACAGTGCTGGGTATAGTCAGGGGGGCACAGTAAGGGGCATAATCATAGGGTACAGTGCTGGGTAGTCAGTGGGCACAATGCAGGGTATTGTCAGAAGTCACAGTGCTGGGTAAAGTCAGCGGGTACAGTGAGGGGTATAGTGAGGGGTATAGTCAGGGGGTACAATGCAGGGCATAGTCAGAGGGTAGCAGGCTAGCTGGCAGGTGAGCTGGGGATTTTCTGTGTTTTGTATCATAGTCAGATGGTACAGTGAGGGGTATAGTCAGGGGGGTACAATGCAGGGCATAGTCAGAGGGTACAGTGAGGGGTGTAATAGAATATGATGAAACTAGATGACACAAAGGCAGGGATGATGTGACTGTCACAAGCAGATGTGATTGCTGGGCACACACAGCCGTCTCTCCTACACACAGACACCGTCACTCACCGATATTGCCCAGGATGCCACCAGGATCCACATGTGCCATTCCCAGTACACCACCTGGAAGCTCCCTGGGGCCCCATCCTCTCCTCATGGTAAACAGCAGAGCCCATGTCCCCGGTCTCTCCTCCGACTCCCGGCCGGCCTATTTGCAGGGGAGGTCCTGGAGCAGAGCTCCACGCGCCCCTATGTCAATCCGGCCCTGGACCAGGCCCCCCACTGCTCCAGGCCCTATAGCGACTGCGTAGGCCGCTATGACGGTAGCTACGCCACTGCTGTCCCATGAGGTGTACCCAGCCTTATGCAAATAGCGACAACCAGAAAGTTGGTACTTGCTTAGGCACACCCCATGGGACAGTACTGTGCAGGAGTACATACCTCATGCATGGAAGCACTGGACTTTTCAAGGACAACATAATGGAATCGGAGTGACTTGGGGTGCAGTGAAGTTAAAAGCAAGCTGTTTCTGGCGCCTGCTATGCAGGTTTGCATCCAACTATGCATTAACTATTTTCATGCATTTGTAGCTCCCTATAAGCAGGAGTCCTAAGCAAATTTAATGTTGTCAGATTGTAATGAGTCTGATGCAGATTTGTAGTCTATGGTCATCTGGTTTCCCCTAATCAGTCTGTTATTGTTTGCATCTGCTCACTGCTGGGTGTACCCTGGCCACAGGGCAGAGCAACCAATGAGACACTGTTATGAGTGTGTATGTCCCCCTAGCCAATCACTATGAGGCTGATAGCCAGTGGTGCATGCTGGCAGAGGAGGTAAATACTTGGGGTGGACCATGGGAGCTCTCTCTTCCTGAGGCTGCTATGAACTGTCTGATCTGGCTAGGCCTGGGGACTAGCCATGTGCTTGCACTGAGGGGCCCACTGGCTACTACTGATACCAAGGATGAAGATGAACAAAGACTTCTGATTCAAGTACTGCTTTGCCTGGTGCTCTACACACAATCGCCGTGTCTGGCTTAAAGGTCCTAGTCAGTGATGGCAGCAGTTACTTTGTCCTATTGCTTAAAGGAGTCTATACCAGCCTGGATGATCCTGACCCTCAACCTCTCTCCCTGAAGTTCATCACTAAAGTTCCTCAGCATCATATATACAGTCTGGACCTCGCTTTTATCGCTCGCCGTAGAGGGTGGTAAGTGCTAATGGGTAGTTTAAATTTGGATACCCCAAGACATGGCGATGATGGATGGTTCTACTATTCTCTGTGGCCCATTTTGGGGTTCACTACACATGAATGTGTGCTGCCCTAAGGAAGTCCATGGGGTCCTTACTGAACCCAAACACAAAACAAAATGCATCTGCATTACTCCACATATTCACATCTGTGCATTGTGGTGGGCTGTAGTGCGTGTGTGTTTACTTATACTGTATTTGTGGGTTGGTGTGCCACACACACACACAAAAATGGCCATGCAATGCCAAAACGCAGCACGTTAATGTGTGTTGCCCTAAGGAAGCCCATTAGGTCCTTACCGAACCCAAACACAAATCAAAATGCATCTGCATTACTCAACGCATTCACATCTGTGCATTGTGGTGGGCTGTAGTGCATGAACGTTGCTTATACTGCATATGTGGGTTGGGGTTCCATACCCAAAAAAATGGCCATGCAATGCCAATACACAGCACGTCAATGTGTGTTGCAGCTGCCAGGTCACTTTTTTTTGCCCATGTGGGGCAAGGGAACTGGTTCACTTATTTGCCTACCATTTTTGAGCTGCACGTGCGCACCTATCCTTCCTCCTCCGCCTCTCCGTTCAGCCGCAGGGAGTGAAGAAAGCTCCGAGTCTCCACTTCAGATAGAAGAGCTTACACAGGGATAAGTAAGCTCTTTCTACATTGTAAGCCTCATGGTCAGGGTCCTCCTTACCATCTTGTTGTGATATGTATTGTAACTGTAATGTCTTCCTTATATTGTAAAGAGATGTGGAAACTGTTGGCGCTATAGAAATCCTGTATTATAATAATAATGACTTTCACTACTGCCATGTGACAGCACTGGGCCAATCACCAAGTGAGACACTAGCTCCTCCATCCCCTGAAGGACCGCGTATTTCTCATTGGTCCCAGCAGAGGGGTGCAGGAAAGTTGAGTATGTGCTGTTGCTTTCCTGATAATAACTTTGGCAACAAATCCTTTATATACCAGCCAGGCCAGTGGAATACCAGACAGGTGGCAACCTCGGACCTTTAGTGCCATGGCACATTAGCAATCCTGACGCTGGTGACATCTCAACCTGTTTTTACGCATTGTTTTCTTGCAGGTCATTGAGCAGCCTTTCCATAAGTGCGGAAGTGACGCCCACTCATCCGACCAGTGAGTGAGCGGCTCCTTGAAATACGTGAATATAGGACTACCACCTTTTCTTCAAACGAAACCCGAACACTCTAGCGACGCGCTGACATTTTTTTGGGAGAATGAGTTGTGGCTTATTCATATGTAAAAAGTGCCAGTCATTCATATGTAAATATCACAGTTGAGACTATTTCCTGGGGGGGGGCAGTAGCCCCTATCTTAATTTTGGTTGCCCCTGTCTATATGACATCTTGTGTCTGGGTTTCTGCTGTCATGAAACCTCGACACAGCATTCAAAACCCGGACTGTCCGGGTGAATCCTTGACAGGTGGCAACCCTACGTGAATATTCATTCTGAACCTTTAGCAATCTTGTCGCTGATGAGTTATGTCGGGATCGCTAGTGTCCCATACAGGCCAGTCAGCACCTGATGAGCTGTACATCCGGGATGTATGACATCACATGACACAAACATTAAAAAACGTATCGTAGCTTTATCATTAAGTACAATGGTCAACAACATACCTGCCATGAAGGCCCAAGGGGCTAATTATGAACAAACTTATATCATTCTGCTGACAGGCCACCTGGCTGAGGAACCACAAGCACCAGCATACCAGAATTTATCATTTCTCAGCTGGTGCTGCAATCATACAGACCAAAAACTGCATCAGTGAATCCTCCATATGAGACAAGATGGCTGACACATGTCCACACCAGAGCTACAAAGCGTTTATGATTGAGAAATTATAAGTGGTACTGATAACCTGCAGTTGAAGTGGGATGTGCTGGTGGACATGATACCAATACAGGCCGCACTTTATGTATAACAACAGTGTTCTATAAACTTTATTGTTCCCAGTGGCATGTACACCCCGGCAGGCCACCACACACCTTACCTGAAGTACACGCCACTCTGTACACCAGGCCGGCAAAAATGGAGCAATGGTAATAATAATAATTAAGGGCCTATATGGCTGCAATTTTGGTTCCAGAAAAGGTGTCAACCTTCAACGTTTGGTATATGTGCTATGCGGCCTACGTTTGTTTGGTATCCTACAAATGGCAGATGTTGCAAGCCCTGGAGTCGGCTTTGCACCTCCATCTCATTCACACAGCCGAGGGCACCTTCAAGCACTACAACCAAAACCTGAAAAGGCTTTGCTGGAACTTCTAGTTCCACGCATGCTGCTAAAGTTCCACTTCTAGTTCCACGCATGCTGCTAAAGGCCGGCATTTTGTGTGCAGAGATGTGCCTCCTTTTAGAATACAGGATGGAATATTGCCACTTTATGGGTCCATGCCAAAACCCTGAGGCAATATTTGAGGAACCCTGAGGAAATGTTTCCCAAGTAAACTGAGGGAAACATTTGGTACTGACATCCAATGAACTACAATTCCCAGCATGCCGCTGCTGGCTTTGCTGTACAGGCATACATCTCTTTTCAAAAACGCTAATATCTGTATCGGAAAAGAGACTGGACAAGAGAAGATGGCTGCCAAAGACAGCATGCCAAAACCACGAGGTGTTAATGATCGTCCAAATGTCACAATCCTGCAGCCCTGGCATCCTACAGCCTACACTGGCCAGGGAACTACAGAAACCAGGATGCCCCGGCAGAACAAACTGGGACTTGTGGTTCTCCAACTGCTGCTGCAGGTTGGTCGTTGTTTTTGAAGATTTTCTGCTTCTATCACGGAAAATTCACAGGCTTGATCCCATGCCAGCTTGCCTCCTGCGAGACGAGGATTCCTGCGACTGCACAATCCTTTTCTTTCCTGCTCTCTAGGCCAGCCATGTGCTTCCGAAGGCCGAAAATAGATGCAGCGAGGCCTTACGCTTTATTCGGACGGACACTGCGATCGGAATAATGATAAAATAAAAAATAAACGACACCATGCCACTTCATCTGTGCCCACTCTCCATCCAAATAATGAATCTGACAACAAATACATCTGTTGGTGTCAGAGTTTTGATGGATCAAGGAAACTCATCGATTTATATTAAAAGTATATTTATATGACACATGCATTAAAAAAGAAGCATGAAATGGTCGTACGACCACAACTCGATTACAGGCCTGAATGTGGGCCAAATATAAATCCCTGGCAAAATAAGTGACATAAACACCAATATAAAGCAGATATAAAGAATATAGAATGCAGAACACTGTTTCATCATCCTGCAGTCGTACCTTATAACATGAATTAGTAAATAAAGCTTGCAGCACAAAGTATACAATCACAAGCACCATTTTTTTTTTCCTTTTGCCATGTGCTTTGACAATAACGTTTTCAGACTTCACCCCCCAGTAACCCCTCGAAAACCTCCCGCCCCGGTACCGAACCAAAATCATCGCTTACCCCCCCATCTCGACCTGTAAACAAATAGACTTCTCCTTTTAGTTTCATTATCAATAATCTCTGATCTGTCAATAGTGAAATGCACACACACAAAAATAAAACATCCTCGAGGGGTGGTGAGAGAGGCACGGCAAGGGTTAAAAATAAACTCTTGTCCATATAAAAATAACAAACGTAAACTAGGCCTCGGCTACAGGGGAGGGAGGAGGGGGCACACGTACCTCGGCATTTTGTTCAAATTTAAAAAAAGCTATAAAAGCGCTGGTCTTCTGACCACTACCGAATCGCCCGCGTTTTCGATTCTCAGGTCGAAATGCGGCACGGTTTGCTTCTGCGTAAAAGACCAAGGGTTTTTTTTTCTGAGACTCGTAGTGCTCTCACTGCCAGGAAAGTCAATGATTTTGTCTAATCGAGAAATAAGCCATAAAAGATCGATACTTACGAGTCGGGACACTCTTGGTTCCGGGGGGTACGGCATGCTATAATCCACGGGGGGAGAGGAGGCCCGAGTGCGCCGAAATAATAAGTCCCCAGATGAGAAGGTTTGCCCAGCAGCTTCCATGTGCTCAAAGTAGCACGCGCTCAGCTCAGTTGAACAATCTACTGTCGGTCAGGACTGACGTCACATGCACACAGACAGGCAAACACACACACACCCCCCTGACTGCCTACAGCCACACACAGCTCAGGAGGAAGGCTGCCTGTCTTCATGCTGCAGCACAAACATTGCAGAGCCTGGCTCAGGGTGATGGGCTGTGTGCTTTGTTCACAGCTGCAGATGGGTTTATTTTGCAGGAAAGAAGTGAGACCTTTTTGGGGGGTTTTACGGAGGAGCGGACGAGGAGGACAAGGGAGCCTCGAGGGGCTCCAACTATGGACCTGGAGGAAGCGTATTGTAAACAGTTTCCTGGCCAGACCAAGTTCTGAGTTTCCAACAGTTCTGTCACTCCTATAAGGTTACTGTAGCTGTATTAGTACCCCGTAACAAAATAGTTACATTATGTGATACATTGTTTCTTTTTCTGCAAAAGCTTTTAGGAGAACTCTTGGCCCCTTTCACGCAGTTGCAATCAGCAGGGGATTCGTGCACGGGCCCCCTGCTGATCGGAGCAATACAGATCGGATATCACCGTTGTGACATCCGTGTCCATCCAGTTTTTTTCCTCCATTTTGCAATGGTGGAAAAAAACTGAACTTACCGGAGTCATGTGAAGTCTATGGGGCGTTGGATGCAAGTGGACATGTGTCCGTTTTCCTTAGATTACCTCCGAACCATCACGATCAGGTCCGTCAACGTGCAACTCTGTTCTGTTTTGTTCTGGACCTGGATGGAGTCAGGGGTAATCGGATGTTAAAGGATAATTAAACCCTTGGGGGTGCTAGGAAGCAGTAGATATATAGTATGGAAAAACATTTAAAAAAGTTACGAAAAGGTAATAACTTACCTGTGAAAATTCTCGGGCCGCCGCAAAGGATCACGGTGCGGGCGCATGCGCAGTAGAGATCTTCGGCCGGGAGATGAGGAGAGACGCAAGGTAAGTCAATGCAGGCAGCCCAGCAACATGCACGCGTACAGACACCATGGGACACCGAAGACAGCAGTCAGCGCTGGATCAGAGACCGGTACCAGCGCTGGAGGGACTCCTGACAACAACTGGAAAGAAGAAGATGATCAGATCAAGAGGCATTATTTAAGGTATGTCCTTACACCAGCATTGGGGCGGGGGGATTATCCTTTAATGTCACTTTAATGGATACACATTCATTTTATTCTGGCTGATCATAGACTAACTTTGGACTTCCAATCAGATCTGCCTGAAAAACTGGCAGGCGGACCTGCTCGGACCATCCGTCTGAAAGGAGCTCTACTCGACCACAATGGTCTACAGAAGAGCGCAAATCTCTCGTCAGCCGGTTAGGCCTTGTTCGCATGTTCAAAATATCACCCTAACCGTCCCCTCCGCTCATCCCAAGACCTCCTGCTTTCCAGCTCCCTTTTCAACTACTCCCATACAAAGGCCTCTTTGGGCTGAAACATATTAGCGAGACTGCTATGTCAGGTGTATAGTCTCTAAGACTAAGCCCAGGATTGGGTGGAACATGTCAGAGGGGTGGACTTCAGGCAGGACTTTCACAGGGTTATTCACAAAAGGGTGAAGAGTTTGGAGAAGGCAGGAGAAGGGAACAATCTAGGACAACATAGCTGAACTGGAAAGTGAGCTAAATTGGAGAATTTTTCCAAATCGGCTATGTTGTCCTAGATTGTTCACTTCTCCTGCCCTCTCCAAACCCTTCACCCTTTTGTGAATACCCTATCAATAAACTGATTCAGTGTGGAACAGAGTGCAGCTATATTCTTCCCTTACTATATACCTGTTTGGTTGGAGTGAGGACATACTGTTGCCGGTGAGCACCCGGCTGTCTTTCCCCTGCTAAAGCCGTGGAGGAGCGGTGCTTTATTTCTATGCCTTGGCATGAAATGAGGCCAATTAATTTAACGAATACCCCAATTTAAAACTGAACCCGACCAGGCTATGGGCATTCCAGTATTTACATATTCTGTACGAGAAGAAAATCAGCTTTAAAGGAGTTGTAGAGTCCCAGCATATCCTCTCCTGTTATAACATCAGCATTGTAATAGGAATACATAGTAGAGATGTTTCTGATAATACATTCAAACCTTACTGGAAGAAATCCCCTTTCATGTAGTGAGCGCTGCCTTCCGTCTGCCCGTCACTTCCAACAACTTCCTGGATTCCCAGTGTGCTTTGCGTCTCTTTCCCTGCTGCTTGATGTGATGCAATCTCCATTTCTCAAGGCTACACCTCCCATCATGCATTGCTTCCAACAAGCAATGATGATGTTACATTGTTCAGACGTTGAGTTGTAGTTCAGAAGGCAGGCTCTGTGAGAAAGGTAAAAGGTAGAAATGCCACCAGCACACCAGAATCCTTTTTAGGATAGCAGAATGCTAAGCCTGATGAAGGGACCCGGCGCAGCCCTGAAAGCGCTTGTTTATATGACCAGGAACTTCAAATAAATGAACATTCCGCTATCGTAAAAGGGTTCTGGTGTGCTGGTGACATTTCTACCTTCTGCTGATACTTGCGGCGCCATCATCAGTCACTGCGAGCACCCCCGCCCCCCATTACAAGGGACCTTCGGTAAGGAGTGCAGCAAGGCAAGAAAAAGTATGTGTGAGAGGCGACACCAGACAGTGCATATTCACAGGGCTGAGTGAAATGGTGTCAGTGCATTGAGTAAGTCCATCCTATGGCCATCTTCAATAAGTAAGTTTACAAACTTCTAGATGGCTCTGGTTATTAGGAGCGGGATAGAACTTGTGGAAATTCAATACAGAAACACGTGTTGACCAAAGATTCCCTCTAAACCGTCCCCCACGCCCTTCCAAAGACCTCCTGCTTTCCAGCGCCCTGTCAACTCCTACCATGCTCACCTCCCAGGACTTCTGGAACTCTTTACCCCAACCTGCCCGTCCATCTTCCACTCTGACTGCCTTTAGGTGATCCCTAAAGACTCCTTCAAGGAAGCCTATCCCACCTCAACCTAACCACTCAACCATCACATTCTCAAACAATTCATCCCCACACAGCCACCTCCTCATGTATCACTAGCCCCTACCTTTTTAGATTGTAAGCCCTCAGGGACAGGGCCCTCCTTACCATCTTGTCTTGAATTGTATTGTGATTGTAATTTCTTCCTTATATTGTAAAGCGCTGCGCAAACTGTTGGCGCTATATAAATCCTGTATAATAATATATCAAGGCCTGGCTGGGAGAGTTCTCAGAGTTCTTTTGTAAAAGGCTACACGTGAGATTTAACCACGTGTTGACAGTCATCTCATTTGGAGCAGCTGAAATTAATGTGCTGCTAATAAGATGATGTTCAACAGGCAATTAACAGAGTACTTCAAGTTTAAAACCATGTTTTATGTTACACCCATATTTAGCATGTAACATAAAAATGGTCATATTTCACAACCCTCCACCCTCAAACTGCCCCTTTCCTTAACCAAACCTGGGCCCTTGAAGAGAGATTTAATTGCCATGTAGCCCTAGGCCTATTGACCTCTGTAGCTGCAGGCACTGTGGAGTAATTCACCTTTAAAGTTTTATAATAAAGTCAAAATATTTTTAAGCTATTTCAAATGCTGATGAAATCACTTACAATGGATGCTGCTCCTTGACAGGGCCGTCTTTAACGTGGGGCAAAAGGGGCCATTGCCCTGGGCCCAGTCATTGTTGTGGGGCCCAAAGCAGTTACCCCTAGAGCCTGCAAAAGACACACACATGGCACCATTTTGTTCACTATGCGAACGCCTTTGCCTCACATAGGGTCACGTCTCACGCGGGGTCACGTCTCCCTCTGATATCTCCATCTCCTCCTATCTGTCATCCTATCTATCTCTCTGGTGGAGAGTGAAATCGCGTGGGGCGGGGCGTGGAGGGGGGCAAGAAAATGTTTGCCCAGGTCCAATTAATATTAGACAGACCTGCTCCTTGATGTTTACAAGTTTTAATTTCCTACAGAATCAGCTGGTCCCCCGAGCACTGGCTTTGATATCCTGTTTTAGGGTGACTCCTTTCCCTTGCAGGGTCCTATAGAGCCACCCTTGTGTGTCCTAGTAAGCTGTGTGTGTCTCCACAAACACGCAGGCACAGCAAGGCAAGTCTTTCCCTGCTCCCACCTCCATTCTCCAGGTTAGTAGATGTAGGGCTACTGGAGACTGCTCTGTCCCTTGTGATCTTGTACTGGACAGGAAGTTCAGGGAAACCATGCAGAGAGAGTTGGAGCTGTTTGAAACAATGATAGCTAAATGCCGAAAGTGCAATGTTTCTGCCGAAATAGCGGTGCATCAGTGATTTTCCCTCCTCCCCGCTGGGCGCTGCTCTGTGTCCCAGCGGAGAGGAGAGAAACTGTCACAGGAGGCCGAGCAGTGCGGGAGGAGAGCGCTGTGAGCGGCCGGTGTTCTATCGAGATGTCCAACTTGTCGAGATCTCCAACTCCCTTCAGTGCGCCTGCGTGGCCACCTAAGATCAGTATCACATTCTCTAATTTGCGTTCGTGCGCCTGCATCTGATGGCACAAGCAGTGATGCCAGTTGGAGAACTCGACGAGGATTGCGAGGCACTTAGGGCAAGTCGACAAGGCTTGGAAAATGCTAAGGCTGGCGCACGCACACTAGCACCATCTCGTCAATCTCCAACGGATGTGACGCTACGAGTTGGAGATCTCGACGAGTTGGCCACTTCGACAGAACACCGGCATCTCTCCTCCCCGCACTGCTCAGCCTTCTGTCACAGATCGGGAGAGCGGTGTGTGGGTGGAGACAGCTGTCATTGCGGTCACAGGAGGCCAGGCCGGAGGTGCTGGGGAGGAGTCGAGATCTCCTCCCCGCACCGCTCGCTCAGCCTCCTATGACAGCCAGTCAGGATGGAGAGCGGGTACAAGCAGTCAGTGATTGCTGAGTGTTTGTAAATAATTGGGGACAGAGTATGGTTACTATATCCTCAATTATGAATGAATGGGAAATGATCTACATCACCTCCTGTCCATTCATGATTGTGGTTATAGTAACCATACTCTGTCCTCATGTTATGAAATAACAGGAACACTCAGTATAGAGAATTTCTGTTCATATAAAACAGGGGATACAGAAAAAGAGATCCTCAATCTCTATTTAAAAGGGAAATATCAGGGTTCTGTTTAGACCCATAATTTTTCCAAAAAATGCCCAAAACATTTTTTTTCATTTCGGTTTCGTTTCGGTTTTGAGATTTTCATTTCGGTGCACCTCTGCTTTTTAATATATATCTAAAAAATGATAGGAAAGTCTGCGCATTGCCTTTAATAATAATCTGAAGAAGGTTCAAGAGGGACTGGGTCAGCCGTACATCAGGATTATGCTAACACCGCCTGCAGACCTCACATGGTAAACCCATGCATAATGGAACAAGTGCAGCATCTGCTCTTATCTCAGCCGACTCCATGTGCGCAACCGCCAAGGTTGTCTAAATATGGAAAATAAAGAGTCCGCCGGGTACTTCAAGGTAATTTTGCTATATAAATAGAGATGAAAGGCCGGGTCGTGTTCACAGAGGAGGGCACAGTGACCTGTATTTTCCTGGCAGTGTGCTTTTTTTTTTCTCTGCGCTCCGCTCAACTGAACACTATCACTGTTCATTCACCCCTCGCCAATAGTCAGAGTGCGCCGCTGAGTTCATCATCAGATCAGAAGGTATTCATATTTAATGTCCTGACACCACATCTAAAATCATGGGGGTTAGTCCTCCCAACAGGCCCTGTCACATTTGGACTATCTTACCTTTTTAGCAGTGCATCGCAACTCATGACTGTCAGAAGGTGCACTGAGGTGCCATCATAAAGAATAACATTGCACCGCACCAATGTTCTGAATGTGCACACAGTACTGCTGGTTGCCGTAAGTGGCTCCCTGCAATATGGAGGCTCTGCATGCAGGGCTTTCTCATTGCACGCCATAGGGAGGGAGCAGCTGTGCAAAGCATTTCAGCACTCAACAATCTTTTACAGGCACTGTGGAACAATGTGATCTCCTGCCCAGTGCTACCTGTGTGGTCCCAGCTTTGACACCACAATGGGGAAAATCGCAAGATATGTAGGTTTTGTATGTTACCAGTGAAAACCAGGTTTTGGTATCCCAAGGTGACCAGTGTCCCAGGGATGATAGCTAGGGCATGGTCTTTTATTCCTGACACCAGTGCCCCCTGGGATGATAGGGTATGGTCTTTTTTATTCATGACACCAGTGTCCCAGGGATGATAGGGCATGGTCTTATAGTCCTGACACCAGTGCCCCCTGGGCATGATAGGGTATGGTCTTTTTTATTCATGACACCAGTGTCCCAGGGATGATAGGGCATGGTCTTTTATTCCTGACACCAGTGCCCTGGGGATGATAGGGTATGGTCTTTTATTCCTGACACCAGTGCCCTGGGGATGATAGGGTATGGTCTTTTATTCCTGACACCAGTGCCCTGGGGATGATAGGGTATGGTCTTTTATTCCTGACACCAGTGCCCTGGGGATGATAGGGTATGGTCTTTTATTCCTGACACTTATGCCCCCTGGGAATTATAGGGTGCGGTCTTTTATTCCTGACACCAGTGCATTTATTAATGCCGATGACCACTGATGCAGGGGCATTTATTACTGCCCCTGATGTCTAAGGCAGGGGCATTTTTTGCTTTCAATGACAACTTATGCACGGTTAGTTATTACTGTTACTGACCACTGAAGCAGGGACATTATTTTTACCCCTACTGGCCACAGTCCGGCCCCCAAACAGTGTAACTGGCCCTTTTATTTAAGAAGTATATGGACTCCTGTTCTAGACTGTATGTGTGAGAAAAAAATCAGTGAGAAAAAAATCCAAAGCGCCAATAATGACCAACAGATGAAAATGAAGTGCAAGCAAGGATAACTAGGGGTGCTGCCCCACTTCAGCCTGGGAAGCTGCAACACTGTGGGAGAAAAAATGTTAATCCGCCGCCGCCCTTAGAGGCTTGTTCTTACAGCATTGAGCTTTCCTCATTGGTCTTTCAATGATTCACATCTCCTTATATTGCTGCATGAGTGAGGCATAGGTCATGTTCTGACGAAGGGGGCGTGGCCCCGGAAACGCATCATCAAAAGGAGTCCTGTGTTGATACACAGGCATCTGTGCAGCTGATATTCAGATATCGTTCTGGCTCATCTCATATGATTTTACTGATTCTCCTTTTGTGAGTATGTTTTTACATTGTACTTTAGCTCACATTATTAAAAACCATCTACACTAGGGTGGGCGCCCTTCTCTTTTCTTTTCTCCCTAGACTGTATGTGTGCTAGAAGGCCTTGTACACATGGGCTTCAGCTTGTAAAAGAAAAAGCTGTACAGCATTTGTGAAGCTTTCATCAAGCTTCAAGTCCTTTCTTGAAGCCTTGAAAGTGCCCTTGAAATGCTAAGACCTACTTTAAACAACCACTGTGTGTACAAGGTCTACAGTGGCTGTGGGTGCCCATTGGTGATGGTGTGCAGGCCTCCATCCACAAATGAGTAATCAGCATCTTTCAGTTGGAGAAATGCTATTCATCAGTTTGATACAATTAAAAACATTTTCCAAAATGCATCACCTGACAAAAATGGTTGTTTTTAGAGCTACATCTTTCCACAGAAACCGTTGTCCTGACTCATGCTTAGCCTTTAGTCTATTTTAGGACTAACTAAAGATTTTACATACCTTTTTTGTGTTACATAATTATCTCTGTTTTAGCTCAATCCCCCTTGGCAAAGCCACCTTGTTGTTGCTGTTGAGCAGATATAGAAGAAGTCGAAGGTTAAAGGGCCAGACTATTTAAAAGTGATATGTTGGTTATAGTTGGAACCACCTGGTGGGCTAAGTCAGCCCATGGCTTCATATTTGTCTTGGATACCCCAACAGCAAGCCCTCCCTGCCATAATTCGAGAATCTCTTCTTGGGTGTTCTTGTCCAACCTGGTGTGTTCCAGCTCCTCCTACATAATATAAAATCGATAATATTTCCATCACGGAGAGTAGGAGACCCTCATAATAGGCACATCAGGTGTTCTGACTTGAGAACTCAGTGTAGAGATCTCACTAGTTTCTTCCATCAGCCCCCATCTTCCTACTTGTCTTGGATAGCCCAACAGCAAGATCTCACTGCCATAATTGTAGACATAGTTCCTCTGTTATGGGTGTTCCTGCCCATCCTTTTGTGTTCAAGCTTCTCCTTTTTCATTGTCCATAATACAGTATAAAGTAAATAATCATTCCAGCAGGTTTTCCTAAACAGGAACTCAGCACAGAGATGTCACTAGCAGAGTCCCCAAGCATAGAAGAAACAGTCCATGGTGTCTTGTATGTCTTGGATGACTAGACAGCGAGATCTCCTTGCCATAATTCTAGACTCTGATCTTGGATGTTTAGGGTGTTCCTGCACATCCTTGTGTGTCCTAGCTCTTCCTGTTCCATTTACAGAGAGTGGGAACCACTGACAACAGGCACAGCAGGTCTTCAGACCCAGGAACCAAGTGCAAAGATCTCTCTAGTAGAGTCCCCGAGAAATAGATGAAACCCTCAGCCCCTGGCTTCCTTTTATGTCTTAAATGCCCCAACAGAGAGACCTCCCTGCCATAATTTTAGACTGTGTTCCTCTTTGTTTTGGGTGTTCCTGACCATACTTGTGTGTTCCAGCTCATTATTTTCCATTCTCCATAATATAAAATAAATAATATTTCTAGCATGGAGAGTGGGAGCAATAGACACAGCAGGTCTTCAGACCTGGAAACTCAGCACACAGATGAGTACCTGAGAGGTTGGATACTCCATAAGTGTGATCTTCCTGCCATAAATCTAGGTTTTGGGTGTTCCTGCACATCTTTGTGTTTTTCCATCTCTTCCTGTTCCATTTACCATCATATAAAATAAATAATAATTCCAGCATGGAGAGTGGGAGCCAATTAATGGGCACAGGAGGTCTTTAGACCTGGGAACTCAGTGCAGAGATCTCACTAGTAGAGTCCCAGAGAGATAGAAGAAACTCTCAGCCCCTGGCTGGGTGTAGAAGAAACTATTACAGGTGAAACTCGAATAATTAGAATATCGTGCAAAAGTAATGGCAGTAATTGGTGCAAAAGGGGCCCAAACCAAGTACTGAGTACATATGCATGCTTGTACTTTTCAGAGGTCCGATATTATTCTATGTACAATCCTTGTTTTATTGATTGCATGTAATAATCTACTTTTTTGAGGTTGTGGATTTGGGGTTCTTGGGGTTTTCATGAGCTGTAAGCCATAATCATCACAATGATGACAAATCACGGCTTGAACTATCTTGCTTTGCATATAATGAGTCTATCTCATATATTAGTTTCACCTTTTAAGTTGCATTAGTGAAATAAATGAACTTTGCACGATATTCTAATTATTCGAGTTTCACCTGTAGGTGGTTTATCTCTCCCAGCATCCACCAAAAACGAAAAATATCTGTTTTGGGTGAAATGACCCTTTGAATAAATCTTCTTCTTGAAATAATGTTCTGGTCCCCCAAAGTTCTCTATGATACCAATACTTCTGGGAGGGTTGATCTCTGTGGTCCCCCTTTGGTTGGTTTCATCCTCTGACCTTATGCCATTAGTGTATCCTACAGTGACTTGAGGTGACAGGAAGGAACCAGTAGGGCAGTGCAGGACCATGGCTATTGATACTCCGGGAAGTGGACTTTGGGGGACCTAGTAGAGTCCTCAAGGATAGAAGAAACTATCAGCGCATGGTGTCTTATATGTCTTGGATAACCCAACAGCGAGCTCCCCCTGCCATAATTCTAGACTCTGTTGTTGGGTGTTTTGGGTGTTCCTGCACATCCTTGTGTGTCCTAGCTCTGCAATGAAGCAGCACTGAGTGGCGCAGGAGGTAGGAGAGAACTGTTCAGCCCGCTTCTCCGAACAGGCTTTCCAATATGTATTCATTTTGGATAGTGTAAGGGAGGGATATAACTGCTGTCATTGTTTTTTTTGCCATTGTGTTGCCCATTGGGGATATTTTCTTTCGCTTCCTGTCAGCCACAACAGGAAGTGAGAGGAAACCCCTCCAAAGTGAGGGAAATTCTTGGTGTTCACCTAAGTAACGTCCCCATTGAAATATTTCTCATCTATTTCTGTTCTGGTGACAACCTAAAATTGGGGATTTTCCTGCACTTTCAGTGATAACGGTCACAAGGACACATAGAGAGGGTGAATCTACCTAACTGGGACACAGACAGTGATAAAAACCTGACCGGTGTTCTAATAGCTCTCCATGCTATCCAACGCTAAAGAAAAAGTTTGGGCTTCAGTTGCACTTTAAGAAATGTTCTTTTGGGCTGAGAGTGTCTCATCTAGGAGTCGGGTTTTTCCTACGTCCTGGTTTAGCCCTCTTATTCTTTTGGCATAATAATAAAGCCCGCATATTATATTTAAAACACTCTTGCAGCGTGACTCAAAATAGCTGCTTATTGCATGCTGACTCATTGTCCAGCAATAGGATTTAAGCCCGGCGACCAGATTCAAAGTCCGCTATGGAGAAGATTCAAGAATAATCATTAATGACACACGTCATGGGCTGACAGTTGTGAAATCAATCAGCTTAATGTGAGAATAAACCAGCACCTGTATCAAAGCCGGACTCCATGCAAGCCGCTAAATACATGGCTGATGTATGGGAACTGCTTCAAATGCCAAAGGATTCCAGATTCTGTTCTGCCAATCTTATGATCCAGGTATCTCTTCCAGACAGATCCTTAACCTCCACTACGGACTGCGCAGCACTACAATTTGGTCTCGGACCACACACGTCTGTTATAGGACAGTTACAGACCTTACTACAACCCAGGGGGGTCCCGAGGCTGGGTGTGACCCGGAGCGGCTACCGTAATCACGTGAGTGCCCGATGACATAATCGCGCATGTGCAGCCATCTTGGTGATGGACGCCAGCAGAGAGGAGGGGACGTGCACCCGGCGGGATGTCGCCGGGTCCCCTCTTCTCTCCTGCAACTGCTGTGCTCCCGGTCCATGACCGAGTGCTTGACTTTTCAGAGAGGGTGACAGAAAAATGATTGTCAGTCATTTTGCTGTCACCCCTCCAATGGTGTCACCCGGGTGCAGGCTGCATCCCGCTAGTGACGCCACTGCTACAACCCCATATTAAACATGCATTTAACCCTTACTACAACCCCACACTAAACATGCATTTAACCCTTACTACAACCCCACACTAAACATGCATTTAACCCTTACTGTCCAGGAGGCAGCCATACAATATTTACTTATTCGGACAGGGCTGTGCTGTGTGGCAGAGCTCTGTAAATCTCTGGACTGGATGGACAGAAATACAAACCCTTTGGCAGGTATACCGGCTCCCTTCTATGTATATCATCCGATTGCCTGGAGTTTGGATTTAATGAATCCGCAACCAGATTAAACGGCAGTTTGTTTGCAGCTCCGCTTTTAATAATTCACAGGAACAGTAACAGCCGTGCCCAGTTAATTGTCTAAGTTTATCAATATCGATTTATTTGTATCAAGCTGTTTAGATGTTCTACCTG
>NW_017306283.1:3282446-3284813 GCF_000935625.1 Nanorana parkeri
AAATGTGAAAACTAAATTAATAGTTATCAATAGAACAAGATGAGGGAGGAAGTCATCCAATGGGGGGATCTGTTCCAGTGACATCCATGGTCATGTGACATTTCATGTGCGTTGAAGGGCATCCTAAGCGCATTGCAGTAGGACACACTGTTTATTTGAATGGGCCGCCTACCGTATCTAAATGCCACTATAAGAAATGCATGAGCTTTTGCATAGTAATACAATGCATAGTAATAAGTTACCAGGTGTCTTGTGGTGCGATGCAAGGCACATGCGGTGGCTAGGTGTGCTAGGGTGCCATTAAGACTAATGGCACAACACCCAGAGGTGCATCTACCTGAAGGCAAAGTAGGCATTTGGCTTGGGTGGCACTTTCCAGGGTGGAGGCAAAACACTGGCCATCAGGCATTCCTGGCATTTGCCTGGTGGGCCTAGGTGAGCTAGGCCGCTCAGTGCTGCCCAGCCACAGGCAGCGGCGTGCTGTATCCACCGAATGACAGGCTATGCAACATGTCTTAAACTTGGGCAAAGTTATATTTGGGGGGGGGAGTTGCCTAGGGCAGCACTAAACCAAAATACACCACTGACCAGAGCGCATCTAACAGTGTGAGATGAGATCCTGTGCAATGCAGGAATGTGTGCAAGAACATGTTCACACAGTCCCTCATCTCCTCACCCACACTAAACAACGTGGATGGACAAATCTCCCCTATCGGCTATTGTATTCTGACAGCCGACACTCGTGACATTAATTGATTGGCTGACCATTTTCCGCCTGCTTCCTTTGGTTTTCAGATTGAGTCGTGTGATGCCGGCAGGGCCACCCATGGATCGAAATGTAGCCGATTCAGCAGGAAACAGTCCACATGCGATCCGGGTATGAACAGCTATAGAAGGGACTTTCACTCACTTTGCAAATATTTCCTAGGTCCTTAGTTGAGGTGGCTGCATTCGATTTCTTTTCTTTTTTTTTTTTTCTAGTTTTCAACTTCCTCTACAGGCCAAGCTGTCCAGCAAAAATGTCAGATAGAAGGTTGGAACAAACCATTGAACACTGACAGGGGTGCTTACAGTGGTCAGCTTCTATTCATTTCTATAAAACCTTTATACTAGGGGTGTGGAAATTATCGATTAATCGTTAATTTTGATCGATCAAAGAAATTATTTTGATCGATCAAAGTACTCACTTCTCCACCGTCTTCCGTCGGAGATCCGGTGACGTCACGGACATCGACGTCCCCGGACTCCACCCCCCCTCCCTCCACCCCACCTCGAGTGGCTCTGTCTGCTAAATTAACACTCTTTGGAGAATCATGTAATATCGCCAGTATCAAAGTTGATTGAAGGGTAGTCGGCTCTGCATGCCAGCTTTTTTTAAGGAAGGATATTCTTTTATGCCTTTTTATCCTTATGTAAATGCTTTTATTATCATGTATCAATAAAGGAACTTGTTTTTATGCACTTATGTAGGATTCATTAGTGGTGTTTACCTTTAAAGCCCCCTCCTTTTTTCTTTCTGTTCATTTTACTGGGGTGTGGTATCTGTGGCCTTTCTAGTAATTCCAGTGCGTTATATTATTATTGTAGGTGAGAGAAGACAGAGGAATGTGACAGATGTGAACCGGCCTGTGCGGAGGATCAGGATGTCCAGAATGTATGTTGAATGGCGGCTGATATATTGCCTGAGGCTGCCGCTATTCAACATACATTCTGGACATCCTGATCCTCCTCACAGGCCGGTTCACATCTGGTTCCCAGACCCACATAAGTAAGTACATTATACATATATATTTATTGTTCCTGTCACCTTCCCTGATATGTTCGGTCCAGGCAGTCAGCTGACCTAGTTTTGCGCCCTCTTGTTGTTCTAACAAGGCTGGTTAGACCCCACAGAGCCCTGTTACCCTGGTGAGGCCCCCTCAAAGCTCTGGTGAGACCCCCCTCTGTGCGTTTATAATCGAAATTAATCGATTAAAAAAAATTTGATTCATCGAACAGGAAAGTTTTAATCATTACCAGCCCTACTTTATACCAAAGGGATAAAAGGCTGGTACATCCATCTAATACCGCCCTCCCCACAGGGTGACATTGCTGCTGTTCAAGGGTTGTTCCGCTGGCCCTCCATAGAGTGGAGCCACCCTAAAGGTGCCCATAAACTGTACGATTATCGTATGATAATCGCGGGAAATCCCACGATCGTACGATAATTGCAAAGTGTATGGAAGGCGTGCAACCGTTTCTACTGTATCGCACGTCTTCCGTCGAACCAGCAGGCTGGAAAACCCGCCGAGAATCGTACGTACAAAAGTCTTGCGAGGGTTGTACAGTGTATGGGCACCTTAGGACAGGAAGTGTGTTACTGGCAGG
>NW_017306283.1:3285007-3285334 GCF_000935625.1 Nanorana parkeri
GGGGGGAGGAGTCGGGTGATGTAGTTGTCCGTGATGGGTAACGAAGGGAAGGAGGGAGGAGTCCGTTGACGTCGATGTCTGTGACGTCACCGGACCCATTCCCTTCGTTACCTGAACGGAATCACTTGGGCTGACAGCATCACGAAACACGTTAAGGAAGAGCGACTCCCAGTGATACATGTGGCATTAAGTTACCTAATTCTTTGTATGAACGCTTTTAACACTCTTTGGAGAATCATGTAATATCGCCAGTATCAAAGTTGATTGAAGGGTAGTCGGCTCTGCATGCCAGCTTTTTTTAAGGAAGGATATTCTTTTATGCCTTTT
>NW_017306283.1:3285602-3286786 GCF_000935625.1 Nanorana parkeri
ATTCAACATACATTCTGGACATCCTGATCCTCCTCACAGGCCGGTTCACATCTGGTTCCCAGACCCACATAAGTAAGTACATTATACATATATATTTATTGTTCCTGTCACCTTCCCTGATATGTTCGGTCCAGGCAGTCAGCTGACCTAGTTTTGCGCCCTCTTGTTGTTCTAACAAGGCTGGTTAGACCCCACAGAGCCCTGTTACCCTGGTGAGGCCCCCTCAAAGCTCTGGTGAGACCCCCCTCTGTGCGTTTATAATCGAAATTAATCGATTAAAAAAAATTTGATTCATCGAACAGGAAAGTTTTAATCATTACCAGCCCTACTTTATACCAAAGGGATAAAAGGCTGGTACATCCATCTAATACCGCCCTCCCCACAGGGTGACATTGCTGCTGTTCAAGGGTTGTTCCGCTGTCCCTCCATAGAGTGGAGCCACCCTAAAGGTGCCCATAAACTGTACGATTATCGTATGATAATCGCGGGAAATCCCACGATCGTACGATAATTGCAAAGTGTATGGAAGGCGTGCAACCGTTTCTACTGTATCGCACGTCTTCCGTCGAACCAGCAGGCTGGAAAACCCGCCGAGAATCGTACGTACAAAAGTCTTGCGAGGGTTGTACAGTGTATGGGCACCTTAGGACAGGAAGTGTGTTACTGGCAGGATCACCAGGTGAAAATTAAAGGAAAAAAGCCTGAAAAAGAAAACTAATGCAACCAGCACATCTAAGGACTGGTAAGCTGCAATATTTTACATCCAGGGGTTGTAACTACAGATCATTGGTCTCTATAGCAAAATTTTAATAGGGCCCCATGGCAAACCCTTTAAAATTTAAATCAAGGACTGGTAGCAGGAGAGCTGTCTGCATAGTCTCTTCCTGTACATCTGATATCTACTCTTCTTGATTGGAAATGCTATAAGGGGTACAGCGTCAACAGCAACTTCAGCAATCTTTCGTGGGGCCCCCTTCCACCCCCAAGTCCCATAGCAGCTGAATGTGGTGCTACGGCTATTGTTAGGCCCCTGGTTACATCTTTGGTTTTGGATTTAGATATGCTATAAGACTCCCAACAGTGGCCTTGACCATTGCCTACGTGATCCATCCAAATTAATAAACACAAAAAAGTGACATATACGCTAATAAAGATGGAGTGTTAACAATGAAACTATAGTCCAA